>NC_030855.1:3650328-3837814 GCF_000208745.1 Theobroma cacao | reverse complement strand
AGAGAGGTGCTTGGCAGGGTGCGTCCGCACCCTGCCAGTCGTACCTCTCTCCCTTTTTTTTCATCATTTTTTGTTCATTATATTTTTAATTTAGTGTCTACAATTAAGTTTATAGAAGTTAATTACCTAGCATGTGATTTAAGTCTAACTTAAATCATCACTTTCCCAATTTAATTCAAATGCAATCATTGTGTGTGACCCATTAGGTTCCCAACATGTTGGCAATGGAATTGATTAATGACTTAATTGATTAATAGAAATTTCAATCAATTAATTTATAATCAATTCCATAGACCAAGATTGGTATCTAGCAATGCATCATGGCCACTGAATTGTTGGGATAGTCAAAGGGTTCTTTGACAACCTTTCAGTGTACAGTCTATCAGTGTAATTCATTCTCTTATCATATCTCCCAGAGATGATAAGAGCTTGGTACAGTGTATACTCTTATTGACCTCCATATTTGTTCCTGCAATTATAGCATTAGCTTTATAAAGAGTTATGAAACCTTTTTCATAATTTCCATGTCGCCTTGGCCAAGGACTTCAATAAGCTAATGTTAACCAAGAACTTATAGGATATGTCCTCTTTCCTGAGGTGATGATTCCTATCTTGACCACTCATTTGCCTTCACATGCTTCATACTATACCCAAAAACATCCTGTTTTGGCATCCTTGGTTAACACTCCACATATAAGACAACATGGTGTCTTAAGTTTAGGGAGTATTTACACAACTAACACATGAAAAGTGTTGCATAGACACTAGAGTGTATTACCAAATGCACTTCTCATGGCGGGTCATGTTCAGTGAACTTGCTCTCCTAGGCAAGCACCTATATTTTAGTTTCAAGTATCTCTATACTTTAATCTATGAGATCGATTGCTTACTTCCAAAGTAAGGAACATAAAATATACAGTCTCTAAGCATCATTGATGTCTAGTCTCAATGATACATTGACCAGGAACATTTTGAGATTATACTTTGATGCATAACAATCTCATAACTGCAACCCATTACAGTTTCCTTGCAAGGCATATTAATCTCATGGACTACATCCAATTAGACTTATAACTCATTATAATTGATGTCTTATTGATGAAGGAAAACCTCTAATCATTCAACATGAATGATACTGTCGCATGATTGGAATCAAGCCTTAACTAATCCCAATTGGCTACAGGGTTCATCCCAACAATCTCTATAATCAAGTGCACAAATAAAAGAATGCATAGCCTTAGAGTTGATTTGAACTTTCCTTATTTTAGCTTCTATCCACCTACTTCTATGTTTGGGAGTTTTCTCACTATTTACCAAATTTCTAATCATTAGAATGAAAGGACCATTGGTAATGACATCCCATATCTCATAATCAATTGTCCTAATATATATTGACATCCTAGTACTTCAATATGAGTAATTTGAGCCATCAAACAAAGGTGGTTTGTTTATTGATTATCCCTTAGCAACTATGGATTTTTGGAGAGCCATTTGGATCATACCAAAGGGTGTTAGACTTTAAAAACAGGGAACTAGCTCTGATACTAATTGTTGGTCCCGATAATGTGTGCTAGAGGGGGGTGAATAGTACAATTCGACTCTTGACAATGTGTGTAACTAATTTTCAGAACTTAAGAAATTAAAAGCAGAGTATAAGATGCACAACAATTTAGAGTGGTTCGGTCCAAGACTTACATCTACTACCTTGATTATCCAACCAAGGATTTTTCCAATGATTCATTAAGAATCCGGTGAAATTCATAAGCTTTCACCAAGCTTTTACAATGGCTTTTCGCAGGCTCAGCCAAAACCTTTACACTAGTTTTTCATGGGCTCAACTAAAACCCAAAGTGGTTTTCCAAGGCTCAACTACAACTTTTCACACTAGTTTTTCACGGGCTAAACTAAAACCCAAGGTGGTTTTTCAAGGCTCAACCACAACCTACAACAATGGTTTTTACCGGAATCAACCAAAACCCAACAACCAACTTTTCTAGGCTAAGTTGAAACTTTTACACTCAATCAAGCAATCCAAGCTTGAATAAATCCCTTAGACTGACTCGCTCACTCTAAGTGTACAAAAAGAGAAGAAATAAAGTACCTATGATCACTTACTTGATCTAGATGGTACAAGATGAAGTGTTGAACTCTATTACAAAGATTGGTGTTTAAGTGCAATAAGGTGCAGAGAGGATTTTCTGGTTTTGAACTTTATATCACTTGGAAGCTTTCAATTCTCTCAAAAACTTATTTCTAACCATTGGAAGACCCTTTTATACTTGAAGAAACAACTTTGATGGCAATTTGACAGTTTATAGCCATTGGAAACAGTTGAGAATGAGTTCTAGCTGTTAATCTGTCTTGTAGTGCTCTAGTTCAAATTGCAGACAGAGAGCTCTTAGTCGACTAACTTGGTTGACTAAGTTGGTTCTGTTTCTGGTTTGCAGATTCTGGCAGAGAACACTTAGTCGACTGACTTGGTTGACTAAATTGATTCTGTTTCTCAAACTCTTCAGCCCACCATTTCTCTAATTTGAAACTTGGTCAACCAATATTCTTCCTTGTTTCACCAACAGGCTTCCTCCTTGTTAGACAGTTTCATCTTGTTATTTTTGTCCCTCTTTTTCTTTTGATATACTTTTTTAAAGATTGATTTATTAATTTCATACATTAATTTTCCTGCACACTCAAGTAAAGGCATTAGACACAAATGAATGGAAATATTTTGTTATCATCAAAAACATATAGAGTCAACATTTTCTTTCTCTTATTTTTGATGATGACAAAACACTCCTAGATTGAAAGTGCAATGTCTATGTTCAATATGAATGCTTTAAATCTTTATGCATAATGAGTTATTCCCCCTTAGTTAATGCATCTAGTTTTCTTTAAAGATTTGCAATAAACTATTTATCATATCCATAACTGCTAAATAAGATATACAATGCCCACAGTAGCTAAGCAAGATATATTGAATATCCATAATAACTAGCACATAATATTCAATAAAATCCTAACTAAACATCACACACATAAATTAAACATGAAAACCTATCACACTCAATTTAACTTACTTTTCCTTCTCTCTTTTTTTGCCATCATTAAAAAAGATATTCAAAACTCCCCCTTAATTAGTGCATCTAGATTTTCCTTTAATCTTTAAATCAAACTTTAATGAATAGGAATCATAAGCACTCATAAACTTAAGTCATACAAGCTTATAGATATAGTTCAATAACTTCAAAAGTCAAGCTTGTGTCTATATAAGAACAAATGTATGAGAGTTAAATCATTTCAAGAATTTGTCAAAGATTACTCAAATAATATTCAAGCAAATTTCATCATTTTGTCATAATCAAAACTATAATAATTTTAAAGGTAACAATATAGTCCTAATGTCAATATTCTCCACAAATGATGAAGGCAAATTATGCATCACAATTGTAGCTACCACTAATTCACGAAACTTTTCAAGATCAAACTTTGAATTCATCATTAACATTGAACCATGTTTTTCAGAAAAAATCATTTGACCTATCTCACATGTGTCTCTCCTAACACATTTTTCAGTATAATGTTTCATATTACTTGTCCCATACTTGCTTTCACAATTCAGAACATAGCTACAGAGCTTGCACTTTGCTTGTGGTTTTCCATCAATTGAGTCTTTTTTTGACAAACATTCAAAGAAGGCCCAAACTTTTAAAAATAACCTCTCTTTTTTTTTTTACATTTTCATGGCTTTTCTCCATCAATCTGTTCTACCTTAACCTCATTTTTCTCTACACAATCATCATTAGATTTCTTCACAAAACGAACATTTGATTCAAGAGAAATATCGATATTGCTCAATTCCATCTGTAAATGTCAGCAACATAAATAACATTCGTAAGCAAAAATATATGTAGCACGAAAAAAACATACATAAGCTAATAAGCAATCTGCTCATAGAAAAAAACAAAGCACACAGTACCAAGCCAAAAATAAATAAAAATTTTCACCTTTCATCTTTGCAAAACAATACAGTAGCGATTATGTTCTACATGTTTTTACATTAGTCTAAAATTGACTAGCAAATTAGAGTGCATTGTGCACCACTAACTTATCAAAACTAATATTTCCTCAAATCTCCCTTGATTCCAACACCAAGAAAATAAAAAACTTCTATTTTTTTTATAATTCCTCCTCGACTCTATTTACGTTCTTCTTTTGTTTCCAGTAAAATTTTTTCCATTTTTAATAGAGAATGAAATTAAAATTTGAATATAACTTTTTAAATAGTATATACATATAATTTTCATTAAGTTAAATATTCAAATAAAATCAACTAAAATAAAAAACCACAGCTGGTAGGAGATATTTAAAATTCAAATCATTAATATTTGATAAAATTTTGAGAAGAAAGCAAACTTGTCAAACACCACCACGGCACCACCAAATTGGAAGAGAAGGCTTTTAAGGTTAGGATTTTTGGGTTTTTATTGGGAAATAATCAGATAGAAAGAAGAAAAGAAGAAACAATGAACTAATCGGTGAAATTTGTTGAATTATCGGTGAAAGTATTGAGAAAATGGAATGGGGAGAGAACCAAAAGAGAAAGAAAGCTAAGTGTGCCTTATATTGTACTGTTTAGTGTGCTTGTGCGACTTATCCAAATGAAAAGAAAAATCAACACAACAATTAGGGTTTTGGATATTATTACTTTATTACCTTTATGAAATTCAGAAAAATTTTTAAAATATTTGTTTAAAATTATTTAAATAAGGGTAAAATAGTCTTGAAATATTAATTTTAACAGGTTATTAATAAACGTGTCACTAATATACATGTAAATACGAAAACACGCTTACCCGTTTAATTAATCGTGTTGAAACATGTTTTAAACATGTTAAGCGTGTTTGACACAATAAGACACGAAACACGTTAAAGCCAAACCCAAACTTGTTTAAACTTGTGTCTTCTCATGTCATGTTTAAAATTGTTATATCTAGTATTAAAGTAATCTTAATGTTACATATATACTAGATACTTGAAAGCAGAATGTACCTATTTTCATAAGTTGATAGACTGAATGCATTCTCTATTCTGATTTTGACAATATAATATCTTAGTTGTTGCAATGTGGTACTATGAAACAGAAGGTTTCAGCATATCCAAAGCACAACATATTAATTAAATAGCTAGAGAAAATTAGTTTAAATGCCAGTCCTAGATTTTTTTTTGCTCAGTCAAAAGAGAAATATATATTAATAATATAAGGAATGTAGAAGATGTACAATGGAACTGCACAAAGTAGTGTGCATAGAAGCCACTTAAAGCAGCAACACAGAAAAAACTGAAACAAAATGGAAGCCACTTAAAGCAGCAACACAGAAAAAACTGAAACAAAATGGCTGGAAGTCTAATAACAAACATGTAAAAACATAAGGAAACAAGGTAGAAGACATGAAATTCGAAATCAGGCCTAAACTCATGTAGCAATCCGTAGTCAAACAAAAAATGGAACTCAGTTCGAAAGAGCTGTGAGCAACGAAAAGAAGTAAGGCAACAACAACACAAAGTGAACAGGAAAAAGAAAGCCTTGGGATAGACAAACCAAGAAGAGAACGCAACAAAAACACAAACTCAATATGCACTAAACAACTCATAAATGGCGGAACATAGGAAAAATCCTCAAAAAACAAAATATCAAGAAAAAATGAGCAGTTCATCACATACAGGGTAAACCACACACTTCACAAGTGATGAACCTCAAGCTCAAAACAGAAATCAACGACGGGTTTTACGAAAGGGTAGTGAACATAGAACTTTAATTAACTCCAAATTTAGCTAAAGAATCAGCCAATGAATTACCTTCTCTTAGAATATGAGCAAAAGATAAACTGCTAATAACTTAAATGAGGGTGTCAATTTGGTTAAAAATCATCTAGCTTTCCCATGGTCTTTGAGAGTCATTAGTAACCCATGAAAGAGCAATTTTTAAGTCAGACTGAACAATAAGATGAGAACCAACAAGCTGTGAAGACAAGAAGAAATGAACGACTTGGAGAATTGCCATCAACTCAATAAAGTTTGAATCATGGCAGCTAAAGGGCCATAAAAGATGCCGAGAATAGAGCCCATCGAGTTTCTAAGAACTTCCCCACATCCAAACCGGCTTGATTTTCCTCTAGTCAAACCATCAACGTTGAATTTGATAGTGTCATCCAACGGCGGTTGCCAAAAGATATCAGAACATAATGAAGGGGGGGACATCATTAAGAAGAGAAACGTGATTTTGTCCACCATCCAATGTTATCAACAATGTTAGTACCACCACAAGCTTGAATTTCAAGTGAGGAACACATCTTGATGAGATAGAGAATCTCATGGTCATCCCAAAATTTATTAGAGAAAACTAACTCATTTCGTGTCAACCATAAGGACCAAAATAAATAGGCATAAACAATCATCCAATCTTATTATACGACACCCAAAAAAATAGAGTCCACCCAAGATTGGATAAAAGACAAAATTGTACAAGTGAACACCATGACAACCCCTACCACTAAAGAACGAGACTCCAAACTTTCCATGAGAAGTGACAAGCTAATAGAATGTAAGTACAAGATTCCTCAGAAAAACTACTCCAGGCACAAGACATTTGATCATCCAATAGCTGAACCCTTCCAGAGGCAAGGAAACATTTTAAAGGGATAGAATCCAAAATAGCTAATCATAAAAAACATTGGACTTTGGGCGGTATAGAGAGTTTCCATAAAGAGTGAAGCTATACCACATGATCATTTTGGTTAATATCTAAAATAAAGCAGAAGGTTTTGATCGAAGAGCTGCCTTTAGGATCATGCTTCCATATGAGTTTGTCTACCTTTCCCTTAAGTAGAACAATAGAAGATAATTTAGCAAGAATCTTGCTATAAGATTCCAATTCACAAGAGTAGAGGCAACGTCTTAAGGAAATGGACCAACAGCCATTGTTCGAAGCATCAAGAACTCGTGCCTCTTTATCCATTGCAATGGAGAAGAGGCGAGGATATTTGGAACAAAGAGTTTCACCATCCAAGATCCATCTATCCAACCAACATTAGATCGTAGCCCTATTTCCAATAATCCATTGACAAGTTGAAATTCCTACTAAGTCATCAATTCTATCATTAGAAGGAATTTGGATAATGCACCTCCATACAACGGAGATCCAATCTGAGCGTGCCGTATAGGGAATCCATTGAACATGACCATCCTCATATTTTTCCATAATCAAGCGCCGCCAAAGAGCATGTTCCTCAATACCATATCTTCACCACCACTTTCTGAGAATAGCCAGGTTTTTATGGGATAAATTAGAGATGTCGAGACCCCTATATTGTTTAGGCTTGCAAACGGTACTCCATTTAACTTTCAAAAGTTTATGACCTTTGGAACTACCACCCCTAAGAAAGGATCGCCTAAGTTGTTTTAATTTACCAATGATACCTTTAGGAGCTTGAAAGATGGAAAGATAATAAAGCGGAAGAGAATTGAGACTGAGTTTATAAAAGTTAACCGTCCACCAAATGATAGGTATTTACATTGCCAAAGAGCTAATCTTTACTTAATCTTATTGATCACAAAATCCTAAGTACAAGCTTTTTTGCGATTAGCACCCAATGGGATGCCCAAGTAAGTGAACGGGAGAAAGGCAACAACACATCGGAGAATAGAGGCAAAATCATTACAAATACAATCATAGATCTTAATTGGAAATAAACAAGACTTGTCGAAGTTAATGTGAAGTTCAGAAGTGAACTTAAAACAACATCGAAGGATCTTTTTAACAATAATAACATGGTGTGGATTCGATTCAAGAAAAAGGACAGTGTCATTTGCAAATTGAAGATAGGAAATCGAAAGTCCATAAGCTAAGAGAGTTTGAAATACCTCATGATCAACAGCTCTAGAGAGGAGAAAGTGGAGGACCTCAACAGCCATGATCAAGAAAAAAGGCGATAATGGGTCCCCTTATCGAAGACCTCACATCATGGGAAATTTTGAGATAGAGACTCTCGCCATAGAAATATATTCATAAATTCATTTCTTCCACATAAAACCAAAGCCCATTGCTTCCATAACTTGAATAAGAAAATTCCAATCAACACAATCGAATGCCTTCTCAAAGTCAATTTTAAAACAATACCACCATTATTGTGCAAACCTTTCTTCATACTATGAATTATTTCATTAGTCAACATAATACCATTCGTAATTTGTTGACCGCTAGTAAATGCGACTTGTTAGCTTTAAAATTATTATAGTTTTGATTATGACAAAATGATCAAATTTGCTTGAACATTATTTGAGTGATCCTTGACAAGTTCTTAAAATGATTTAACTCCCATACATTTGTTCTTACATAGTTACAAGCTTGACTCTTGAAGTTATTGAACTATATTTATAAGCTTGTATGACTTAAGTGTATGAGTGCTTATGATTCCCATTCATTTGAGTCTGATTTAAAGATTAAAGGAAAATATAGATGCACTCATTAAAGGGCAGTTTTAAATATCTTTTTTAATGATGACAAAAAAAAAAAAAGAGAGAATGAAGATTAAGTTAAATAGAGTTTGATAGATCTTCATGTTTAATTTATGTGTGTGATGCTTAGTGATGGTTTTGTTGAATATTATGTGCTAGTTATTATGGATGTTCAATATATCTTGCTTAGCTACTGTGGACATTGTATATTTATCTATTGTTGATGTTATAAATATTTTATTGCAAATCTTTAAAGAAAACTAGATGCATTAACTACAAGGGAGCGACTCATTATGCATAAAGATTAGAAGCATTCATATTAAACATAGACATTACACTCTTAATCTAGGAGTATTTTTTCATCATAAAAAATAAGAAAGAGAGAGAGAGAATATTAACTCCATGTGTTTTTTATGATAACAAAACATTCTCATTCATTGGTGTATAATTATATTATTTAAGTGTGCAGGAGAAAACTTAAATTCATTAATATATATACTTGAAAGCAAGTCAAGATGCTTGTTCAGTTGCAAGCTGGGTTAATTGGTTAAACAAGCAAAGAAGAAAGAGCTTTAATGAAGACAGATTAGTCTTAACTGATTAACACAAATCCTTAATCGATTAAAGCAATTATGGGCGCTACACTAAAGACAGTCAAAAATGTCTTAACTAGTTAACACAATGTTTAATCAGTTAAGCGAGTGCTAGATGCAAAACAGAAGCCTTTTAATCGATTAAAGGAAAGGAGTTAACTGATTAAAGGTCAAAGTTAAAGTGTCAAGAAGCTCCAAAATTCAAATTCAAATTATTGATGACCATCCAAGGCACCAAACCAAGAGATTTAAAGTTGAAGAATTCTTAATTGTTTAGAGCCCATTTTAATTAGTTAAGGATGAATGGAGAGAAGTTTCAATCAGCTAAAGAGAGTATTAATCTGTTGAAAGGAGGTTGGCCAAAAACAGTACTTGAAAGTGCTTGAAAACTAAAAGTTATTAATAAATTAAAGCTGTCGTTAATTGGTTAACACAGAAAAGTAGTGTGCAAGTCAGAAAAAACTTAATGGGTTAAAACTTGCCTTTAACTGGTTAATGAAGCGTTGTCTATACATTTGAATTTAAGCACAAAAGGATAAAATAATGGCCAAAAACGGCTAGTTTCTATCTCCAACGGTCAGAAGTGATTTTACAAGTATTTAAAGCCTTTTCAACAATCAAAAATCACATAGAGAAGTTATCCAAAGTGATTTTGAGCTTAGAAGATCATAAACCTTCTCTTTTCACTTATATTTCACTCTCATCCTTTGTAAAAGTATTGAGCTTAACTTTAAACATCTTAGATCAGCTAGGAGATCAATTATATTTCATCTTTTCTCTATTTCTTGTTTACTTAGAGTGTGAAAGACACTCTAAAGGGTAGATCAAGCTTGGGTCAACTTAGTTGTTATTGTAACTTCTAACTTAGCCTTAGAAAAGTTAGTTTTAAGTTTTGGTTGATCCTATGAAAAACCATTGTTAAAGGTTGTGGCTAAACTTGTGAAAAGTCATTATAAAAGCTTGGCGGAAGCTTGTAAATTTCACTAATTTTAGTGAATTGGTTTGAAAATCCTTGATTAGGAGATTAAGGTAGTGGATGTAGGTCAGGGGACTAAACCACTATAAATCATTGTGTTTTGTTCATTTTCTTTTATTTTCTTCTTACTCTTAACACTTAAATCATTCTTCCAACAAGTTTTGAACTTCCATTTTCAAATTCCCTTAATCAGCTCTATACTTGAAAAGAATTTTCATATCCTTCCAAAAGTGCTATTCATCTCTCTTTAGCACATTTTTTGAAACCAACAAACGACTAAGTATCACTAATTATGATATGAATAACTTTCATGAGCGATTGGCTAGGAGCTTGGCAAGAATCTTGTATAAAGAGTTGATGAGGCTAATTGACCGATATTCCTTTAAAGTTGTGAGGTTGCAAATTTTGGATATGAGTGCAATGAAAGAGAGTTGAGACTTTTTTTCAAGCTTATCGATCATCATAAATTCTAAAATAAAATAAAAAATATCCTTTCTCACCAAGTGGCATGAACGACTTGTGGAAATTTAGGGCAGGACAAACTTTATTCCTAAAAGATTATAACAAGCTTCTCAGCAGCCTGACGAGGAAAGCAACAGAGGAACAGAACCCCAAATACTTAAGCAGCCAAACGACCCAAACCTGTATAAGAGAAGGGTAAAATTGAAACCAACGACAGAATAACAAACAAGGCAAACAATACAACCTAGCAGCCCAACAAAAGAAATAGGATACAACTTCAAATGGTTCCCATTATTTAGTATAACAAGCTTATTGAGGGATACTAGCAAACAACCACTTCAGCGCAGATCCATTGAGGTAATAGCATACTACTACTACTACTACACACACATATATATATATAGAATCCTCTGTTAATACGGATTTGATATGGTGAGAGCAAATTCGCTCGCTCCCAACATATTTACAGGATTTTCTTCCGTCTACCCTCTAATATATATTTAAATATTTCCTTGTCATTTCCTGGATGACTGCTTCAGAATGCTGCCACCATCACTTCAAGCTTTGAACTCCTTTTTAACTGGTTTCCACGCCCTGAGAGAGATTAAGATTTGGATTTGGAGACAGGTACCAAACTTTCTAAGCATTGATGCCCGGCCTCCTTGGAATTTATTCGACCTTATCTCTAGTTTCTCAAAATCAATAATGATAATAATCATTAAAGTAGCCTTCAACTTTTCCTTAATCCATCTGCCTCATCTACAACGAAGTTGATCGTAGAAAGTTTAGCCTTAGGTTTGGATTTGGTCTAGGTCCCTGTCACGTCTTATTAGTTGTCTTCTTGATTTTTTCCCAATAAAAATTGAAGTTGGACCACATGAAGAGAAAGATTAAGCAAATAAAAGTAGGGCTGCGGATGTAGATTCCAATACAAGTCAAGATAAAATTGCTATATACGGTATTGAATACTTTAGTGCAAGTGAAGACAATCTGGTAAGGTGAAAACTCAAATATTTATTTCTCAAACTAATATCTAAACGTGAGCTAAGACCAATTTGTTCTTTTCTATTGAGGAAAAGTCGTTTGATCAGATTAGGGGCAACAATCTCAAGTGATAATTATCTCAAACTTTTTTTTTTATCTCAAGGAATATCTTTATGAAGACCACTAACTTATTGTATAATACCAAAAATGGAAAGTCAAATCAATTTTTAAATTTCATGTTTGTGGGGTGGTTATGAGAACTGAGTTTTTTGCCATTTTATAATACCAACAATATATAATTAAAAAAATTATCTATATATATATATATNAACAATATATAATTAAAAATTAAATCTATATATATATATATATATTTCAAATTTGTCCTCCTCAATGGGACCAAAAAAGAGAAGGCTGAAGTTTATCATGCATTCACCAAGTTGGCATTATAAGTGGATAGGACATATCGATCAACTTAATTTTATAAGTTTTTTAATCCAATGGTGGGTTAGTAGTCATCTTAGTTAACTTTGAGAGGTTGTTTTAATAAATTATTAACTATAGTTTAAGATTTTAGATCCGGCGAGATGTGATTTATAAAATAAAAGAAAATTATTTTTTCACGTAATTCAGTATCCATGTATAAAAAAATTAAATAATTCATTCAATTTTTACTAGTATATTAATTTAATTCCATGCATAAATTTAACAATCCACTGGTCCAATAGCTATAAAACATAAAATGATAATGTCTAATCTATTCACTTTAAAAGACATGAGAAGATGACCAAACCAAAAGACAACCTTATAGAGAAGTTGCTTATCATGTGGGGGAAAAATTTGATTTCTTTATCCATCTTTTTCTTATTTGGATATTCTAAAATTAAGTCTGTTCTAATACCTAATTCTCTCTCTTTATATATATATATATATATTATTTCAAAATTATTAGCTTTTCATGATGTTTTTAGCATTAAAAATCACGGTACATTAATTTCATAGGAAAATAAAATTTTAATATAAAACACACTAAAAATAATTTTTTTAATTTTCATAAAAATTAAATAAAGACAAATAATTCGGATCGATTGTCTATTACCATTTTTATTGCAACAAATTAAGTACATCTAGGTTATGATTTTCTGTTCACCTTCTCCTAAATAAAAATAATAAGTAACCTTCTGATATCAAATTTTAGTTACTCATCTCTCTCTTTTTTCTTTTAAAAGCTAAGAACCGAGAATCCTAATAGGTAAGTTGATAAGATTTGGGATTTGACACTTAACCCTGCAAAAATTGAGGTAAGCAGAGGGTGGGGATTGCTCTGGCTTCCAAACATTAATCATTTATTTCTTTTGTTGACTATGTGTTATTGCAAAAAAAAAAAAAATTGAATTAATAAAATTCATTGTTTAATATTAATATGAGAGATTAAATCATAATAAAATATACTTAATTTAGTCTAGATATAATTTAGGTTTGATAGATGGGATGCAAAATGTTTTTCACATAATTAATCATGTCACCACTAAAAGGAGGACATAATCAACGAAAAGGAAGATATAACATTATTACTTAATTAGATTACAGTATCCGGTTAGATTTAATACTATAATATTGTTAGTTGAAGCATTTGTATATGTAATTATACATAATTTAGATTTTTTTATAAATAGATACAATTTTATAATATAAAATTTCTTAGACTATAACATATTACGACATTAATGTAACATCCTTTTTAGCTGCGAAAAAATTGTCATCTTCAACTGTAACATGGAAAGCAAACCATGACTCTTGGGCCAATAAAATAGCATAGTTCCAATTATGTGCTGAAGAGTTTTTTTGTCCGTTTATTAAACAAGAATACAAAGCAATTGCTCATTAAGTTTACACCTATTGTCCATATTCTAATAATCTTAAGATATAGGAGAATGGTGTGGTGCATTAACTAATTACTATTAAAAGTTCTATCATTTTGGAATCCTAGGAGAAAAAAAAAAACACAGTCGTTTTCTTGTATTACATTTATTAGTCCTAAAAAGGAAAATGCACTCTTAGACTTATTATTAAATATGACATTATACAATATAACAGACTAGTTAACCTCTAGTGCGGTGGGGTAGCTACGGTTGCCTCGAAAAGCCATTGGACCCTTTGTAAGTTGCATCTCAGCTACCTCTTTCTCTCTTTGGGGCCTTGGAAACCATGGTGTGAGCTTTAATCAAGAAAAACAGGCACCACGTTGATAGCAAAAACTGTCACCAGATTGCTACCGACCCACCCAGATTCACAAGTTAATTGTGAGCCCAAGCTCACCCACTTCATCAACCACAGCCAGAATCACTGTGCCCTTTTTCCAGCTCTGATGCATCTAAGATTGTGCCAAAATCTTTGAGATTTGGGTACTGATTTGGCTAATACGGCTCTACACAGGAGGAAGCTTCACTGCTTGGAATGCCGACCAGAAAAGTCATAAATTACTTTACCCCACAAATATTTTACGTGTCCCTTCTCCTATTGGCAGGATTTTCCGATTATTAAATTCTCAGATATTTCCAGTCTGTGTGATTTGCCTTTTTTTCCAGAGTCCACTCTCCCCCAAAACAATACCATGTCCTCCAGCGGATACAGGACAATCAACTACCGCTCTCTTTCTCTCACTCTCTCCCCCGTTTTCTTCCCTTCCAAACATCATGCTTTTCCCCACCAATTTTCCTCTATTTCACCCTTACCGTCCTTGTGATTATGCACCACAAATCCCAAACTCTTTCTGGCCGTATCTCCTTTTACTTCCCTGGGAAATCCCACTTATTTTAGTGAACCAAATGACCTTTCTTTATGGTCAGAAAAATGTTTCCTTTGCCTGATTAGGAAGAAGCTTACTTGAGACATGGAAGTGCAAGCTGAGAACCAACGCATCAGCAAGAAGAATGGAACGAGGAATATCATCTTTAGAAAGTACGAGATGGGGAGGGTTTTAGGCCAAGGCACCTTTGCCAAGGTCTATTATGGGAAAAACATTTCAACTCAAGAAAGTGTAGCTATCAAAGTTATCAACAAAGACCAAGTCAAGAAAGAAGGTTTCATGGAGCAGATAAAGCGAGAAATTGCGATCATGAGGTTGGTGCGTCACCCAAATGTTGTTGAGCTAAAAGAAGTCATGGCAACCAAAGCAAGAATCTTTTTCGTAATGGAATATGTTAAAGGAGGTGAATTGTTTGCTAAGGTAGCTAAGGGAAAGTTAAAGGAGGATTCAGCAAGGAAATACTTTCAGCAATTGGTTAGTGCTGTAGACTTTTGTCACAGTCGTGGCGTGTTCCATCGTGATTTGAAGCCAGAGAATTTGCTATTGGACGAGAATGAGAACTTGAAAGTCACTGATTTTGGCCTCTCTGCTTTGCCAGAACAGCTCCGAAACGATGGTTTGCTGCACACGCAATGTGGCACTCCTGCTTACGTTGCGCCAGAGGTTTTGAGGAAGAAAGGTTATGATGGAGCCAAAGCTGACATTTGGTCTTGTGGGGTTATTCTGTTTGTTTTGCTGACAGGGTATTTGCCTTTCCAAGCTGAAAATGTTATGGAGATGTACAGGAAAGTTTTCAAGGCAGAATATGAGTTCCCACCCTGGATTTCAAACGATGCAAGGAGATTAATTTCGAAGCTACTTGTTGCTGACCCTGAAAAGAGGATTACAATTCCAGGAATAATGCGAAACCCCTGGTTCCGAAAGGGTTTTACAAAGCCTGTTGCAGTTTCAACTGAAGAGTCATCGGCAGAAATTGGCGACAAGCGTGACATTGAGAGCAGTGGAGAGCTGGAAATGGCAACGACGAAATCATCACCACCTTTCTACAACGCGTTTGAATTAATATCATCGATGTCATCAGGATTTGACTTGTCAAACTTGTTCGAGAGCAAAACGAAGCCAGCTTCTCTATTTACATCCAAATGTTCAGCTTCAGCGATCATGGCAAGGCTTGAATCCATGGCAAAGAAGTTGAATTTCAGGGTGTTGACTATGAAGGAATTCAAGGTTAAAATGCAAGGGAAAGCCGAGGGAAGGAAAGGAAAACTAGCCGTGACGGCGGAGGTTTTCGAGGTAGCGCCCGAGGTAGCGGTGGTGGAGTTCTCCAAGTCCGCCGGTGACACTCTCGAGTACAACAGGTTTTGTGAGGAAGACATGAGGCCAGCCCTTAGAGACATAGTGTGGAGTTGGCAAGGTGAAAATAACTGTCAGTAATGGCAAATACTTGTGCCTTGATAACCCATGCTTTTGTTTGTTATATATATATATATATATATAGACTTTATCCCTTAACCTGCTCTTCTTATCATATGTGGGATTCCATCTTAGATAAATATATACAAGTAAATGTTGCAATATTTTGAGGCATGATCAGATGAGATTTGTACATGAACTATTAGTCGGAGAAATAAGAAAATTTCCAATATGGTATTTTAATTCAAAAATTGAAGATAAATTCTATTAATTCTATTATAAGTGATATATGTTTAATAACGAATTCAAAATTTTACAAAAAATTGTGACTAAAAAGTAATTATCAGACCCGTTACCATCTCGGTTATGTCAATATATATATGGCTTTGATCATACATTTTATGTGATGATGGTTGGATTATGCGATGAGTGGTGGCTCCAAATGGGGCCTAAACTATGCCTACTTTACATTGTTCCATGTGCAGAGAGCATAGAAAAAAGTATCAACCTCCTCGGTTATACTCCGATTGTCATTTTACTAAAAGAAGATCATTAATTAGCTTTCTGCAAAAGGACAATAAAGGGTAATTTGCTTCTATCAGAAAACACTGTATCAACAGCTGATGGTGGATCACTTTCCATTCATGCTCCCTGCCATCACAAGTACCATCAGAGCCATCAACTACTTATGCAAACAAGATCCAAGTACATCTTCAAAATTTTCCTGTATAATTTTTAAAACTTTTAGATAATATTTTTAAAATTTTCAAATCTTTTTAGTATAATCATCAAAATCTTCTATTGCAATTTTTTAAACCTCCCAATAATCATTATAAATCTTTATATAACAATTTTCACAACTTCCTAATAACAATTTTTAAAACTTTTATAGCATATTTTGTTCACGGGAAAGATTAGAATAAGAGTAGAATAATCATTCCAAAGAAATAGAATAAAAGAAGAATAAATATTATGTAAATTGATTCATGAGAATGGAATAGGATAAAAATTGTTATTATTACTTATCTCATTGTTTGGTTGGTAGAAATAATTTTTAGAATAGTTAAAGAATAATGAGTAAATGATAAAAATATCCTTTATTAAAATTTAAAAAAAATTTAATTAAAAAACAAAAATATTATGATGAGAAAAAAAACTCTTTATTAAAATTAAAGAATTTATTTTGTTAAAAGATAAAATATTCTAAGTAATAAAATCAAAATAACTTTTACTATAATTAAATAATATTTTCACCAAAATACAAACATATTTTATTATAATTTAATAATATTTTTTATTAAAAGATAATTAAACCTTTCATTATAATTAAATAATATTTAATATTAAAAGATAAAATATGTTCTTCATTAAATTTAAATAATATTAAATAATATTCTTTATAACATTTATTCTAGTTAAATAANAATACTAAATAATATTCTTTATTACATTTATTATATTGAAATAATAATATGAAATAATATGCTTATAATATTTATTATAGTTAAATAATATTTAAATATTTTCATTTCTTTTTTTTCGAAAATGAAGTAAAAAATTTTGTGTCTTCTATGCTTTAGAGAGAGAAGGAGCGAGGAAGAGAGAAAAAAAATAAGTTTAGTATTTTTTTATAAAGTAATTTTTTAAATTGTAAAATGGCATATTTGTTTAACCTACTTCTTTTCCTATTCCCAATAATTTGGAATAACCATTTCAAGCTTCTCTTGGAATGGCTATTCCAAAGAATAATCATTTCATTGAACCAAATGCAACTTTATCCCATTTTATTAAACCAAATGCAACTTTATCTCAAGAATAAAATATATGGAAGGAATGGCTATTCCATTCTCCCCAACCAAGTATGTCCTTAGGTAATTATTTAAAATCTCCAAGTAACCCTTTCTAAAGCCTTTAGGTAAGTATTTTTAAACCTTTATGTAAAGATTTTCAAAATCAGGTAATCATTTCAAAACTTCTAAGCAATAATTTCGATTAACCAATTTTTAAAGGCATTTAGGTAACTATTTTCAAAACTTTTAAGCAACTATTTTTAAAAGGTTAGATGTTCGAATTGGAGCTAAACGTTTAGGTACTTTTTCAACTAAAGGCCAAACATTTCAATTGTAACAGTCAATGATCAAATGTTTTCGATTTTTTACAATTAAGGGTTAAGTTGACAAGTGGATAGAGCATGTATCATATGCGACAGAAAATCGCATGAGTTGATGACAGGGTAGTTGACTTGGCATGTTATACAAGCAGCGTCATTTTGATTTAAATCCTACACTTAATTTTCCCCTAATTTCACCCATTCTGCTTCATCTCCTCTCCAATCTAACTCTCATCTCCTCAAAGATGAACACGTGCATGATCATCGATAAGGCGAAACCAATACATGATATCAAACATTGTGGAATGTGTTAACTCGTGTCTGAAGCATGTAAGAATAATGTTAATCACCATTTTGATCGAATTCATTAAAGATATGTTCCAACGTTGTTTCTATGAGCAACACCAACAGGATGTCAAAGTTTCCATACCCCACAAGCCTTAGGCTACCTCTTGATTGAGCCAACAATTCAATGAAGCACATCACTTTACAGTTAAACCTATCAATTGAGTGGATGATTTGTATATGAAGTGTTAGCCATTTTCATTAGATAGTAACTTATTAGTGATTTGCATGAAATGTTGCTAAGGATTTGTTCGAAGTGTTGATATACTAGGATTTGTATGATTTTTGGGTGTTTGTGAACTTTTCCTTAAAATATGCAAATATGTGAGAGGCCAAACTTGTATAATGTGTTGTTAAATGCCATGGTCAAAAAAGTTATTCCACAGTATGTCAGAAAAATGATGTTATTACACACCATTTTCTAAATATTTATTACACGGCATATTAGGAAATGTTATTGTTACCTTTTGTGAAAAAATGTTGTTAACGCCATGTTAAAAATGTAGTGTTGCACGTCATATTTTAAAATTTGATGGTTACACGTCATATTGAAAATAATTGTTACACGTCATGTTGAAATGTAATTATTATACACCATGTTAAAAATTAAGTTATTATACACCATGTTGAAAATTTAGTTGTTACACGCTATATTGATGCACCATGTTAAAGATTTAATTGTTAAATGCTATGTTGAAAAATGTAATTGTTACACGTCATTTTAAAAATTTAGCTATTGCACGTCATGTTAAAAAATATAATTGTTATGATGAAAAAGTTGTTTAGCAAACGGCAATAAGAACCCACAAATAAGCGGCACTTGATAAGCTGATGACGACAAATACCTAGCCAAACGGTGAGATGATGAAGAAGGAAAACAACCAGGGAGAGGTAGATTGGAGAGGAAAGGAGGCAAAGTGTAGGTAATTTGGGTCGATGGTGGGAAAACTAAAATAGTGAGAAAATGAAATTGTAGAAAATTTTTATCGATGGGGGTAATCAAATAGGGAGAAACAAAGTTGTTTTTGCTTAGACAAAATGGCGTTGTTTGCCAAAAGTCCAATTCACTTGCCATGTCAAAGGCAAAAATCCAAGCCAGCATCCATGCTATGCATGTGTCCTACATGTGTTAAACACCTTTCATCTTAGCTCTTAACGGTAAGGAATTGAAAATGTTTGACCTTTGATTGTTACAATTGAAATATTTGGTTCTAAATTGATAAAAAAACTCAAAAGTTTTGACGTAAAATTGAGCATTAAGTCATTTTTAAAATTTTAATAGTATTTTTAAATTTTTTTTTTTTAAAGACATGAATTCTCATAAGGGAAAAATTTTAAAGAAAATTTTAACTTGTAAGCATCGTAGGATGAGTATTTTTTTAACATTTTTAAAATAATAAAACATAAAAATAAGTATTTGTTAACAATTTAAAAGTTGTGAAGGCTGGTAAATCTTAAAAGCATAATTGAAAAAATATATATAAGTTGGATGTTATGAAAATGGGCACATGACTGTCCGTCCCCATGCAAAGAGAACTGGAAAAAAAGTACAAGACACACCAAATCAGCTGAACACGTATCACTATAAAACCGTATTTAGAAATAATTTTCATTTATGCTATAGATAGATATTTTGTTTATATCTTTATATTTATACTAAAATTCTGTCGAGCGTTGGTCTGGGGCTGATGTTCATAATATATAACATACTTAAAAGGAAGCCCCAAAAGGGCTTCCTTCTGTAGCCACGTGGTGAGCATAAAAAAAAAGTAGAAAGAGAAAGAAAAAAACTGATAGGCACGTGGAGGGCATAGAAAAAAAGAGAAAAAGAAAAGAAAAAGAGAGGTAGAAAGATAGAAAAAAAAGTGGTAGACAGCAGCCCGTGCGCATGGTCTGGTAAAATAAATAATTACAAGGTAAAACAGTGGGCTATGAAATACCTCAATTGTTGTTGGGTTTGGCCCAAATCTGCTCAGCATAAAGCTGATCCCAGTTGGGCTTGGGTGGATTCGACCCACCTCTTCGTTTTTCTTGTCCAATAAAACGACGTAGTTTTGATATTCCGATAAAATCTTAACATAACCCTAAAAGCCAACCCGTTTCTCTCTTTCTTCATTTTTTGCGCTTTTTTTCTCCCACCGACCCTACCCTTTCTCCTATCTCCTGTCCGCCGGCTCCCTCTTTCCTTCCCCTTCCTCTTTTCTTCTGTTCTTCTCTTCTCCCTTCCTTCTGCCTCCAGTTTCCTCACTTTCTTCTTCTCGGGTGCAAGGTCTCCTTCACTCTTAAAACTGTATAAATACCTCGAAAACTATCCTGTCCGTATCACCCACCTCTCTCTCTCTCTCTCCAAAAAAAAAAATATTTTACTATCTCTCTATTAATCCATTAAATCAGGTAATTTTAATTCAGTAATTCTAATTTAATTTTAGTTTTGTTTGTATTCTTTAGCATTCATGTTTCTTTCTTCTGCAACAAGTGTTCTGAAAATAAATATTCTTTGCCGAATTGAATCTGGAATTGATTTATTTTGTATTTATGTGTTATTTTTTATCTGGGTGTTTTTAATCCTTCCAAAAGGTGTTAGATTTAGTTTTAATGGGTGGTAATCATTGGTGATTTTGAAGGGATTAGATAGATTCTAGCTTCACATTATTGGATTATGTGTTGTTGGGAGCCAAAGACTCTTTTTTTCTTGGAGTGGTTTTTAGCTTGCTTCCTTGCGAAGATTGTATGAAGGAGATTGCTGCATCTGCGAATGTTTGTCTTTCTTGTTTGAATAATTTGGAAGATCTAGGGTTTCTTACATTTTCCCTCTTCCTCTTCTCCTTTATCTTTAATCGATCAAATCAAGCAAAGGATCTGCTTAATCCGAAGCGGCAATGGCGAACCGTACAGACCCTGCTGCCAAGAGCATAAGGGGAACGAACCCACAGAACCTGGTGGAGAAGATAGTTCGCTCCAAGATATACCAGAACACCTACTGGAAGGAGCAGTGTTTCGGGTTGACGGCGGAGACGCTGGTTGACAAGGCCATGGAGCTCGACCATATCGGTGGCACTTACGGTGGCAATCGAAAACCCACTCCTTTCATGTGCCTCGTCATGAAAATGCTCCAAATTCAACCCGAGAAAGACATTGTCGTCGAATTCATTAAAAACGATGACTACAAGTAAGAAACTTGCCTTCTCGTTCTCTTTTTTCTTTTCTTTTTCTTTCATTTTCACCTGAAATAAACTAAAACAAAATAATTCGATTTAATTTTTTTGGTAAACGAATTACAGATATGTGAGGATTTTGGGAGCATTTTATCTGCGTCTTACAGGGACTGATATCGATGTTTATCGTTATTTAGAGCCATTATACAACGATTATCGAAAATTAAGGCAGAAATCGCCTGATGGAAGTAAAGTTTTTCTTTTTTCCTTTTTTTGTTTGTTTTCTTTTTGGGGGTTAATGTTTGGATAGATTTATTTTTATTGGTGCCATTAATTGTCTATCATGGATGAATCAGATTTTAGCTTGACACATGTGGATGAGGTTATTGATGAGCTTCTGACTAGAGATTATTCTTGTGATATTGCTCTGCCGCGTATTAAGAAAAGGTGAGGTTTTTTCTGGTAGTTATATATAAATTTTTTTGGTAATTTGCTTGATGTTATAAATTTGAATTAGCTAAATTTAATAGTATTTGTGGTATCGAATATGTAACTTTCTTTGAAGATGCATCCTTTAATTTTTGCTTTTGCTACTTGTTTTCTAATATTTGCTTTTGCTTCCTCAAAAGTTGCATAACCATTTTTGATTAAAATGAGCAAATACTTGAAATCTAACATACATTCAAACATAATTGTTCCACATAAACTGAATTCATGCATTTTGATTTTTAATTATTATTTATTCAAAAGTATTTTAGTTTTGTCTCCAAACTTGTTATTTCTTTTTTGCTTCTAGAAGTAAAAAGAGAGCGTCCACATCAACAACCAGATTAAGACTAAGTTATTGCACCTGCTTGTGATTTGACAGATGGACTCTTGAATCACTCGGTGCATTGGATCCAAGAAAAAGTGTGTTGGAAGATGATTTTGAGGAAGAGGAAGAGAAAGAGGAGAATGAGCAAGATGGTTTAGAAGATGAGCCCGCTCATGAAAGGGTTTGTAGTATTTTTTTCCTTGTAGATGGACTACTGTTTTATTTAATGTTGCTGTGATTTTTTGTTCATTGATAGAATTCTTATTTTTTGATAGGACTACCATCGAGCCCGAAGTCCTGCAAGGGAGAGAGAAAGAGATAGAAGACATGGCAGTCATAGATACAGGTATATTTCACCGATTTTTTTTTGTTTGTCCTCTATTTATCAACTTCTTGCACTATTCATTAGGATCCTACTAGGTTAGGGTATCAAAATGGAAGGGAGTGAAAACCTTTTTGGAGCCCTGTCATTTCTTTTATGATGAAGTACTTTTACTTTTGAAAAGAAAAATAAAATACATCCATGATCCTTAAAGTTTGGGTCACATAACATTTTGATCCCTATAGCTTAGAAAGTCACTTGTTGGTCCTTGCGTTTCTAATGTTATAGTGAAATAGTCCTTCTATTAGTTTCTCCATTAACTTTTTCATTTAATGCCAGTTGTCGACACGTATAAGCTGATGTGTCAATTGACATGTATGAAAAAGGCTTAATTGGAAAAATCCCTCATATTGTTTAGGACATGGAATGTATTTTCAAAGTTTGGACAATTTTGAGTTTGTGAGTTTATTTCAGGGGTACTTCTAGTATTTCAGATTGGTATAGGGAGTGTTTTTGACAACTAAGCTGTTTTGTTTTTGAAAATTTTCAAGGAGAGGAGGGATTTTTTAGAGAGAGAAAACGAGGAGAGAGTTAGGAGAGATGGGAGTTTGGATGTCAAACTAACCCTCAAGTCACTAGATTGGCGATGCAAGGTGCCAAAGTTGGCCCCCTAAGCTAGATTGGGTGGTGTAGTGTAGAAGTAGAAATAATAAAATGAAAATCAAAACATTGAAAGCAAACTAGTACAGTGGCTTAAATTGGTGTTAAATCAAAGTAGGAAAAAAATAACTAGGGTTTAAGGTTATAGAATCTTTAACAGAAAAACATTCCAATATTAAAGGTTCTACAACCTTTAATAGCAAAATATTCTAATATAAGGTTGTCTAATATGTCTAAAAGACTGTATATACTTACAACAGCTTTCAATCCCAGTGCTTGGATTCTTTGTGAGCTGTTAGACGAATATACTGTTTCACTTACACCCCTAAACTTTAAAGCCTTGAAGTTTTTCAATTTTGAGCTCAAACTTGAAAGGTTGTTTTTGATCTCTATATAAGCTTGTGCTCTGCTTGGCTCAGTTAACTTAGTTGATCCCTATGAAATAATTAATTAAAAATAATTAATGATGTTTTGTTTAGAAAAAGAATAATATAAAGAGATTAAAAAAAGGCAAAATAATGATGTTTTATTTTTTTCTGGGATCTATTCCACAAGAAGGGGAGGGCGATATTTCTAAGGTTTATGAGACAATCTCAAAAAGAGGGGAAGGCAAATGGAAAATTTTTTGCGCTTTTCTTGTGCATCAGACATTTTACGTTAGTCAACGTAATTTTTTCTGTTGACTCGTAAAATATTTTACATTTATAAAAAGTTTTTCCCTTCCAAACAAGAAAAAAGCTTGAAAAACTTTTTCAGAAAAACTTTTCAACCTTACCAAATGGAGCCTTAATGAAATTAGATTTTTATCTATACATCAAATAAGTTTTATTACTATTAGGTTCTATTTGGTATAGTTGGGTTTTTCAAAAAAAAAAAATTTTCATTTCCCTTGTTTGGAAGAGAGAATTTTTACTAATGTAAAATATTTTGTGAGTCAATAGAAATAATTGCGTTGATTCGCGTAAAATGTCTTATGCTCAAGAAGGACGTAAGACATTTTTCATTTACTTTTCCTTCTCTTGGATCGATCTCATAAATTTTGGAATTGATCCCACTTGAAAAATATTGCCCTTCCCTCCTTGTGGGATCAATCTCACAAAGCAACATCTTAAAGATTGTAGTACCTTATTAACACTTTTTATTTATTTATTTTTTATCATATTGCTATAATAGTTAGTTTGTTAAGTGAAAAAATTATAAATTGATAATTAAAAAAAAAAAGAGATTTTCATATGTGAAAACCTATTTATTATTTTATAGAAAACGTTTTTTTAATTGACTTCAATTATTTTGTATTATTTCAAAGATTGTAGTATCATAATAAAAAAAATTATAGTGATATCATCCCTATGAAATAATTGAATAAAAATAATTAATGATGCTTTGTTGAGAAAAAGAATAATAAATAAAAAGATGAAAAAGAAAGGAAAACAATTATGTTTTCTTGTTTTATTGTTTTGCGGGATGATTCCACAAGAAAGGAACGGTAATTTTTTTCAAGGCTTATGGGATTGATCTCAAAGAGAGGAGAAGGTAGATGGAAAATGTTTTATTCTCTTTTCGGGCATAAGATATTTTATGTTGGGTAACGTAATTTTTTCCACTAACTTATAAAATATTTTATATTCGTAAATTTTTTTCCTTTTTAAACAAGTAAAATGCTTGAAAAAAGTTTTTCAAAAGAATTTTTCAATTTTACCAAATGAAGCCTTAATGAAATTATTTTTCATCTGTATATCAAATAAATTTATTACTATTAGGCTCCATTCGGTAAGGTTGAAAAGTTTTTTTAAAAAAGTATTTTAATCATTTCCTTCATTTAGAAGAGAATTTTTGCGAAAACTATTTTACGGATCAGCGGAAATAATTGCCATGACCCATGTATAATGTCTTACATGCTCAAAAAGGGTGTAAGATATTTTTCATCTACCCTTTCTTCGCTCTGGGATCGATCTCATAAACTTTGGGATTGATCTCACTTGGAAATATTGCCCTCCCTTCCTTATGAGATCGATCTCAGAAATCAATAAAGCAATAAAAGCATTATTATTTTCTTTTCTTATCTCTTTATTTATTATTCGTTTTCCAACAATATTTTTATTCTATTATTTTATAGGAATCATATTACTATAAGATATTAAGATACCACAATTTTTAATATAATACAAAATAATTGAGATTAATTTAAGAAACAATCTTATGTAAAATAGAAAATAAACTTTGCACATGTGAAAATCTCTTCTTTCTTTTAATTTTCAATTTATGATTTATTCACTTAACAAACTAACTAATATAAAAATATGATGAGAAATAAATAAATAAAAAAGATTAAATATTACTCATATATAATATTTTTAATATTAAAAAAATATTTGGGTGTCTTGCATAATTGTGAATGTTAATATTTTTGTGGTGTTGTGATAGAAAATTATTGAAGATATAGAATTTTTTGGAGATGAGTTGTGATAGAAAATATCTTTTATAGAATTGTCCAAACAACAGAAAATATTTTTGAGAGTTTTTCCAAACAACAGAAAATAATAGATTTTCCAGGAAAATATTTTACACAGATAAGATTTTTCTTCAACAAGTTATTTGTTGATTACCAAACCGAACCTTAATTAATAGTGTTATTATTGTGAATTTAGTCAACAAGAATTAATGAAAATCGTAACTTAGAGAAATAATTAAAAGTGGTCCTTTTTCATCCGACAGGAGTTTTGCATCCGGTGGTATGTTTTTTATATATTATAGATATTATAGATCAGCGGAAGCTGTTGTTTGACATACTCCTATTTATGTAGGCAAAAGTGTTCCAATGTCATGTTTCCGTCATGGCATTGAAAGCCATGGATGGCCTAAAACAGCTTCCTATAGAAACGTCTTGTGATCCTGCCAGGTTTCTCTGCACTGACAGTGTGCAGCGAGAAGTATGATGGATCAGACAATTTAGCATTAGGTCCAGTTTCTACTCTGGTGATTAAATTTTCGTTGTGTCCTCTTATAGGTTTTGTTAAACTACTTTGAATATTGGTTGCTCGAAGGTGATGTTTTAGTTATTGCATGAAACGGGTCTTAAAATTAAGAAATTGTTCTCTTGCTTTCCAAAAGCTAGCATGAGAGATTGTAACTGAATGCAACAAACATGTGTTTTGAGGGTTATCGTGTAACTAATATTTCAAGTTTTACACCTCCAGGAAGTATCTTTGTGAAACTAACATGGCAAGGTTCAGCTCATTGTTTGCAGCAAATTCTGATTGGATCACATTTATTGGGATGTATTTATTTTTCTAAACTTTGATTATTCAATATGAAATTATAGACTAATTTTCAGGCTCAGGAGGTTCATCTTTGTTTCTTTTCCTTTTCGCAGGGATCGGGATTATGACAAAGATAGAGACTATGATCGAGATCGAGGACGTGGCCGAGATAGAGAGAGGGATAGGGAGAGGGACAGAGACAGGGATAGGGACCGTTATCGCCTGAGAGATGAGAAGGAATATGGTCGTGAGAGGGAGCGAGATAGAGAGAGGGAAGGTAGGGAGCGTGACAGGCGAGACAAGGATCGTAGCAGACGAAGGAGCCGTAGTAGGAGTAGGGACCGCAAGAGACATGCTCGTGGCAGCACTAGTCCTAGAAGGCATGAACCAGAGGATGGTAGTACTTGGGAAGAAACAAAGAAGGAAAAGAAGGAAAAGAAGGAAAAGAGGGAAAAGAAGGAAAAGAAGGATGATGGAACTGACCATCCAGATCCAGAGATTGCTGAGGCCAACAGGATCCGAGCGTCTCTTGGGTTGAAACCCTTGAAGTTATAAGCATGTGAGATTTTATGTGCTGTTAATATAGTATGAAGGCACAGTGGCATATTCGGCCAGATAGTAGCTGGTTATTGTTGTGTTTCTTTCGTTTTTCTGGTAGATATTGCATGTAGAAATTATGGAATGCAGTGAATGAAAATTTTAGCCATCTATTTTGTTGATACCTTAACCTTCTAAGGAAATGAGTAAGTGAGTGACAATCACAGATGTAGAAGCTTTTAATCGTAAACCTCTTTGCATGGTTTCTAATGTTTTAATGCCAACCTGTAAGCTCTTGTAACCTTTATGGGTGGAACAAAGGGTTCGTTTTGTATCATTCAACAGAATAATTGATGAATACAGGGACTTGGTCTGTGTATTGGAGTTGATTAAATGGCTGAGCTGCTGGTGGCTAAATTTGGAATGATGATGGTCAATGGTCGACTAGTTTTTTGATTAAGAAAGGACTCACCAGCAGTCTTCCGAGGCTGAGCTTTGGGGTGTTAGGGAGACTGCTTCTTGCACCCATCTGAAACACGATTCAAGAGAAAAATTGCATCGAGTGTGGATTTAAGTCAACGTGCATCAAGTCTTCTACAAGTTCAATTATTATACTCATTCAACTTCGCTTCATTGTTATTTTAACGTGACAAGAAACTGGTTACACAAGTCAATTGGAGACTTTTAACTCAAATTATGGTACGTTATCATAAAGTACAACACCACCAAGTCGAAGGGTTAATAACCCATTGTACTTAGCATTGACTTGCAAGGTTGTACAGCATAGTAATTATGCACATTGATCAACACTTGGTTTAGTCTTGACTTCTCTCTTTGTGGAGTTAGGGCTGCAGGGTTAGGGGGAGGAAGGGCTGCTGACCGTGGGGTTGGGGGGAGTGCAACATGACACTTACGTTATTAATAGAGGAGGAGGGGCAGAAAACCAAGGTATGCTGCGTAGGACTCCCATGAGGGTGGGTGGGTGACCTCCAGGCTAAGAAGCTAGAAAACCAAAGTACGATGGGTAGGACTCCCAATAGGTGGGTTACCTCCAGGCTTAGAACCCAACTATTTCTGTTTTCGCTTCAAATCTCGAAAATGTGAGATTTTGAATTTTTTTGTTGTTATAAATAACACATGTACTATGAAACTTTTCTTTAGGAAAATGTTAAATTTTTTACATAATATTTTTAAAAAATCTCTTAATTATTTAAATAAATTTTTATTTTTTTTATTTTTAATTAAATTTTTATATTTTTATTTTAAATCAAATAAATTTTTAAAATTAATATTTGATTAATTATTATTAATTAAAATATCATTTATTATTTTACACTCACATAATGCTGATATAACGTTGACATATCTTATTATCATAGCACATCAACATATCACATTATCATTTATTATGATATATTTACATTAAATGTTAGTACAATATAATATAGATATTATGTTTTTTTTATAAAAATAATAGAATTTTAATTTCGAATTTGACTATTTCCAATTATTCTTTATTACGTCTTTAAACATTACTTGAAAATATAAAATCCTTAGATCATGTATGGATCTTATACATGTTGATGAAGACGAGGATAGACGTATTCAAAAATTATAAGTGGATGGAGCTAGAGTTGGTTGGTTTTAAGGTATCAACAACTACAACCGTTAACGTTTGATTTCTTTCTTTAATTTATAATAATGTGTTTGCTTCACTTTTAATTTCATTGTTTTAGCTTCTTGGGCTAATTAAGAACATAAGACTATATGGAATAGGTATTCTCATTATTTATAATATTATACTATACAATACTTTATATTTATTCAAAAATAGGGATGGATCAACATAAAGTAAAATGGTGTCAGAAGACACCACTGGAGTATTAAACTCTTGTTAATTTTATCTTTTATGTTAAAGTTTTATGTAATTAATGATGTTAATAAATCTATTATTTTTATTTTTAATTTTGTAGAAAGTGGGATAAGAACCTCTTAGTATGTTTAGTTTGCATTGTTGAATAGAAGGGAAATAGAATAATTATTTCGTAAGAATAGAAAAAGAGAATAATAATTATTATATAATTTAGTTCATAAAAATAAAATAAAATAAAAATTATTATTATAATTTTTTACAATGATTGGTTGGCATGAATAGTTTTTGGAATAATTAAGTATTAAGTAATAAATGATAAAAATACTTTTTTATTAAAATTAAAGAGTTTATTTTATTAAAAGATAAAAACACTCTAATAATAGGTAATAAAATCAAAATACCTTTTACTATAATTAAATAATATTTTTACCGAGATATAAACATATTTTTATTATATTTTAATAATATTTTGTATTAAAAAATAATTAAACTTTTTGTTATAATAAAATAATATTTAATATTAAAAAATATATATATTCTTCACTAAATTTAAATAATACTAAATAATATTTTTTATTACATTTATTATATACAAATAATAATATTAAATAATATTTTTTATAATATTTATTATAATTAAATAATATTAATATATTAAGTAATATATAAATATTGCCGTTTCTTTTTGTCTTTTGAAGAAGAAGTAAAACATTCTTTGTCTTGTGTGCTTTCCACTACCACCATCCAATTTGGGGCCCTTCTGGAGCAGCACCTTTGGGAGCATTACCCTTGCCATGTGTCTTCTGTGTTTAAGCTATCAATTTTGCTTTCTTGGCCTTCTTCTCATCCCTAGTTTTCTTGATCTCCTCCTTGATTTCACCAAGTGCAACTTCTTAGGTAGCAACTCGCACTTGATTGGGAATGGATGGCGGAGCAACAAACAAGAGAGAGTAGATGGCGGTGGAGCCGAGCGGCAGTGATCGGCAGATCCAAAAATGGAGCTGCTTTCGAGAGACAAGGAGTGAGAAAGAGAGAAAACAAAATGGGTTTAGTATTATTTTATAAAGTAATTTTTAAAATTGTAAAAAGATATTTTTATTTATTTATTTTTTATTCTCAGCAGTTTGAAATAATCATTGTCAAGTCAAGTTTTTTTTTTAAATAGTCATTTCGAAAAATAATTATTTTATTAAATTAAATATAAATTTATTTCAAAAATAAGAATAAAAAAATAATTATTTTATTCCTCTTAATCAAACACGTCTTCCAAATCTAAGTAAATTTAGTTATGATATCATTCAAAAAATTCTTGAATTTGTCCCTATCCAAAATGTGAAGTACAAGGAAAAGAACCCTTCAATGTTGAATGCAACGTATGCTAATTGGCAAAAGCATATATCTGGTACAGAGAATAGCTAAGCATTCCCTTTTATTCCTTTTATTATTTTATTTCTTAGTTTGAATGGTTTTCGAAGTAGGGAATAGGCTATTCCCCGAAATCTTGGTTTAGCCATTTTTCACTTCCCATGGTATTGGTTATTACATGACTAATAGAGTCAAAAATTTATTAGATGAAAATGTCCCTATTTATTGAAAATAATTACACCCTTATAAATAGAAAAAAAATTATATTAATAATTTAACAATAAATTATTAATCTTTAAATTTTTAATGAAAATAGAAATTAAAGGATTTTAAAAATAAAATACATATAAAGAAAAATAAAAAATTGAAATAAAAAATTATATTAATAATATAATAATAAATTATTAATATTTTAAAATTTTAATAAACATAAAATTAAAAAAGAAAAAATATTATTAAATTATAATAATAAGTAATTTTATTTAGTTTATTAAATTATAATAAAGGGAAGTTTTATNTTTTTTGTTTCACTTTTAATTAAATAGAAATATATTAAATTATAATAAATAGTATTTTTACTAAATTATAATAAAATATATTTTTATTTTGATGAAAATATACTAAATTAAAAGAAATTATTATAATAAAAATACTTTATTTTTTTTATGAAAATATACTTTATTAAAAGAAAAATATTGTGTTTGCTTCACTTTTAATTTTTTTTTGTTTTAGCTTCTTGGGCTAATTAAAAACATAAAGACTATATAGAATAGATATTCTCATTATTTTATAATATTATATTATACAATACTTTATCATTGTTTAAAATCAGAAGCGGACCAATATAGAGTAGAGCGGTGTTAGATGACATCATTGAAGTATCAAAAATTTTTATTAATTATACTATTTATATTAGAGTTTTATGTAATTAATGATATTAATAAATTTATTAATTTTTTATAATTTTATAAAAAAATAGGGTCAAAGACTTCAAATCAAAATAAATTTAATTATAACATATGCAAAAAAAATTTTGAATGGTCCCTGTCAAAAAAAGTGAAACACAAGGAAAAGAACCCATGGATGTTGAATGCTGCATATGCTAATTGGCAAAGGCTCTCATATTGTCCTCCTAGATTGTCCCTAGAAAATGAGGGTGCTAAACTAGGGTGCGTAGGGTAGCCTTTAGGGAGAATCTTGAATAGAACAGACCACTTGGCTTATGAATAACCATCGATGAACAAAGTCTTACCCCAACCATAGAATGGTGCCTAGTGGGCATGCAGGCTACTCATCATTTTCTGATCTGAACGGTCCAAATTCATTGGCAAATCCAAGTTTGCCAAAGAAAAAGGGGGCATGATGCTGAAAGTGAGTTCCAATACAGATAAAATACACGAATGGATGGGAGCGCAAGCAACTGTGGAATATTCCAAATTCCAAATTACATATAAGAGATAGGGCATCAATTGATTGGTTATAATATAAACCAACTTGGTTAATCATTTATAAAAAATATGAATTTATTCTAGCCAAATGCTTTTGTTTCCTTTCTAGTGAAAGGATTTTTGGTCAATATATGCTTTGCTATTTTGATATATATTAATATAACTATCTTTCTTTTTCATGATATTATTCCCTCTTTTGACTATAATACTTACCTATTTTGCAATGGAACAAATTCTTTCCAACTTAATGTTAGTGACCCAAACCAAAGAGATTCTTCATTGTATTTTTAAATTATCATTTTAAACATATTTTATTATTAATATTAATAAGATTTATTTAAATTGTAAATATGTAAGAATTCTAATTTTATTGAATGATTTTCATTGAAAAATATTTTTTAAAAATTTTAATAATTCTTTTTATCTAAATGAGATTTATTATGGTTGTAAGATATTTGTAATTGGATTGTATGTCTTAGAACATGATAAAAATATGCTCAGTATTAATATCATATACTAATGGAAGATGAGTCACTGATGAACAAACACCAACTTCCTTTAAAAGCTATAATACTCCTAAGTGAGTTTCCAACGAAATCATTGAGAAGGAACCATATGAGATATGGCTAAAACCGAACTTGTCCCACCTCATAGAATGACTTTGATACCACCTTCTAAGCAAAAGTGTTTTGCCTCAAAAACAAGTTATTTTCTAGAAAAAATAATGGGAGTAATACAATGCTTGAATGGTTTAAGAGCCACAACCCTTTTGAACACAAAGCCTATGACTAGTGCATCAAATGTGTCGTCGAAAGCTTACAATACACCACAACTTAAAAAATCAAATAAAAAAATATCAAGATTCAAAAAAATGATTTCTCGTGAAGAAAGAATTATCAAGATTCAAAGAAATATAATTTTTCGTGAACATAGAATGTGTTGCTCGTAAAGATGAGCCTATCGAACATAAAGAACCAATGTTGGACATTGATTCATGGAAAGAAGTCGAGAACGACGAGAATGGATAACAATGTATTGATAAGCCAAGTTCGGCTAATGTCTAGTGATTATAAACAAAGCCAAGATATTGACTTTGATAAAAACGCTTTACCGTAATACTTCTCCAACAGGAGTTTGAAACTTATTATTACATTATATGATTGGAATAAGTTTTTCCAGAATGATTTCAACTTGATATTATAGCTTCTCCATTGAAAATAAAATAAAATGAAATGTTTTACTATAACCATCCATTCGGAAACTATTGTCCACTTTGTATATATATTCTGGTTTTTGAATATCTAATTTTTAAATATTTTTTATATCTAAATACTTAAGATATTCCAAATTTATTGGAAGTAGGATTGTTTCATCCTCACTTTAACCAAGCCTAACAATCAACCCTAATCACCTCTTGGGTAAATTATCCGTTGGCAACTAAAATTATTTTACTTTTCTATGTTAGCTGCCCATCTTTCAAAATTTACATTCTAATCATTAATGTTAAAAAACTATGCATTTCTTAATTATTTGTCATTATAACATGGTTTGACATATAACAAAAATAAAGCAAAATTCAACACAAAGTCTTTCTTCATTAGAGTTTTTCAATAATTCTATTTTGGTTACCTACCTTAAAAATAAAGTTTTATATTTAATATATTATTGGTGCATAAATTTTATATACTACTAGCGAATCAAACATTATCACTTTGTTAATAAATAAATTTAAAAGTAAAAAAACTTCAAAAATAAATATTTATGATTTTAAAAATGTTTATTTTGACAGACTCTTAAGCTTTTATCTTTACAGATTTATAAAATGATACTTTGTGATAAAGTGATAGTCCATAGATATTATATGTTGATAATATATTAAATATAAACTCTAAAATACAAAATATACCCTTTTCTCCTAATTTTTTTTTTCTAAAAGACAAGTAAAAGTATTTTTTTTCTTTTTAAATTTTCCTTTTATCCCTTTTATGAAACCCATTTTTAGATTGTTTGCTTTTGGCCTTTTGTTCTTTTCTATCTTTAGTTGTCCTTTCATGTTTTCCTTCTTTTCGTTTTTCCTCTCGAAGTGGCTTACGTGTCCACATCACATAATTTGATGAAACACCTTTTTGGTCTCACCAATCCCTAAACAGCGAAAAAAGGAAAATCAAAGTTGACTTCCCAAATCCCACTGAGAGAGAAATTTTACAAATGAAATTTGCTTATTTTATTATTTAACTCATGCGTTTCACTATTTAATTGATTTGATCATTTATTTTATTTTATTATATTTAATTTAATATATTTTTTAAAAAATTTAATATTTCTAATTGAATTTTAATTTTAAGTTTTTCAATCAAATGAATTTCTAACATGATAATGTATTTATCAAGATCTTACATTAGTGCGAATTGATATTTGTCTTAAATTTATAATTCATAACAAGTGATATTAAAGTCGAGTAGACCCGTATCAATGTGGGTTTTTTTCCTTTCATGATAAAAGAGTAAATTTGCATAATTAGATTGTAAAATGTCAAAGATTTCATATTAATAAAAAATTGAATAAATTTTAAATTTATAAATAAGAGTCTTTATTCACATGATAAATATAAATGTGAGTCCACGACATATCGATTCGACTCTACTTAATTATACTATCATGCATTCGGCTTAATAGAGTGACTAACTTGGGAGCCTCATTGCTAAAATTCTATTAGTACGTTTGGTTTACAGAATAGACAATAATAAAATAAAATAATTATTTTATAAAAATAGAATATAGTGAAAATATAATAAAATAGTTTTACATAATTTGATATAATAAATAAAAAAAGATATGAATAATTATTATAACTTACAATAGTATTTAATTAACAAAAAAATCTTAAAATAAAAAAAAATAAATGACCAAATAATAAAATATCTTTTATTATAATAATATTTATTTCATAAATAACAAAATTATCTTTGAATTAATCATTGTTGTCTTTCCTTTTCATCCAACGACTAAGATCTTTATGTTTATCACGCTTCCCTCCTTTTTTTTCACTTCACTAGGCTCTCTATTCTTTGTTTTCTTTCTATCTCAATGTGACAAATGCCTCCACCTTCAAACACCAACAACTCTCTTATTCACTTCCAATACATCTATAAATTTAGAAAAACTCAAATTTCAAAGCAAAAGAATAAAAGCTTTGATTATTTTCTTGTTTTGGCTTTGGTTTTTTTTTTAATAAAATTTGAGGAAATGGGTATTTAGTTTTGATCACAAAACTTAAACTTTGAGTCTTTTAAGCAAAACCCATTTTTTTCATCAACCTTAAGTTGATTCCCAACTTTAAGTTTTCATCTCTTTCTCTTTTTTATTTGTGGTTTTTTATCACAAAAAATTTAAAGGCTTTAAAGCAAAACTCATTTCATATTATATCAATCACAGATGACAGTAATGGGTTCTCAATTTTGATCATGGAAATCAAAGCTTTTGAGCCTTTGGAGCAAAACCCACTTTCAATTTATCAATTTTGAGTTGATTATTGTTGAGTTTTAGGTTGACTAGAATTCTAGATCTTATTTGATTAGGATTTTTGTTTGTATACAATATTAAGTAGTTGTATGGTTTTAAACTTCTTATTCCACATCGAATCCTAATCACATTCTACTTTGGACTTTTATACTATAAAAGTGGATTTCTAGGCTTTAGAATTGCAAGTAGTGCTTTGAGAGCTCTAGAGAGGGAACATCTTGTAACTCTATCTTTTGCTCTAGGTGGAGCGAGAGTGGTTTGAGTGAGTGTTCTTGGGAAATTATTGAGGAAGAGTGTGCAAGGGATCTTGGGTTGTTTTGGGAAACCATAAAAGTCAATTTATTTACTTTAAATTCTCAATAATAGAAGAACAGTTTCACTCCGTGGACGTAGGTAAGAGGCCGAACCACGTAAATTCTTGTGTTTTTCTATTTGCTTAATTTCTCTGGATTTTATTTTTGTTGATTCTTGGGTAATTTTCACAACAAACTGGTATCAGAGCTTCGGGTTCGGTAAATTCAAGATTCAACAAGGATGTCGAAAGTTACTAATTCTACGAATTTTTCAATTGAGAAGTTTGATGGGAAGACTAGTTTCACGCAGTGACAAAGAAAGATGAAAGATCTCCTTGTGCAGCAAGGTTTAATGCGCCCCTTACTAGGAAAGGAGGAAGGGCAACCAGATGACATGAAGAATGTTGAATGGATAGAGTTGGAGCAAATATGTGTGAGCACTATTCGGCTTTACATTGGAGATAATGTGTTTAACCATGTTATTGATGAGGATTTTGCTTTAAGATTATGGGCAAAGTTAGAGAAAATTTACTTGGCGAAAAGTCTTTCTAACAGGTTGCAACTTAGGCGAAAATTGTATCGCTTAAAGATGGATGAGAATGGAGACCTCATGAAGCATATGAATAAATTCGATGGAATCATTGATCAGTTGAAGAAGGTTGATGTCAAGGTGGAGGAAGAGGAAAAGGCACTATTGTTCCTAACTTCGCTTCCAGACTCCTATGAGGTATTTGTAGAATCTCTTATATGTGGGATGGATACAATAACGTTAGAACAAGCACAAGCAACGTTAATGTCTCGTGAATCCCGAAAGAAAAGTAAAGAAGGGGATAAAGATCCAAATAGCTTGGTATTAGTAATTGAGGTTAATAGGAGGAAATCAACTAGTAAGGGATCTAAGGGTGGTAAGTCTAGATCCAACAATGTTCAATGCTTTCAATGCAAAGGGTATGGGCATATTAAAAGGGATTGTCCTACAAAAAGGGATGAAAGTAACGAGAACAAAGGTGAGTGTGCTTTCGTTGCTAAAGGTGATGATTGTGATGTTCTTACAATTTCAAAAAATATGGATGCAAATTCTGATTGGTATTTAGATTCTACTTTTACTACTCACATATGTTATCAAAAGGATTGTTTTGATTTACTTCAAGAAAGGGTGGCTGGGAATTTGACTTTGGGTAATAAGTCAATAGTGAAGGTCATGGGTCTTAGAGTGGTGAAAATCAAAATGTTTGATGGGATTATGCGCTCTTTGGGTGGTGTGGCCTATGTCCCAAAGATGCGTAAGAATCTAATATCATTGAGCCTGTTAGACTCCAAAGGGTATGGATGTTCTGCTTGTGATGGAGTAGTAAAAGTCACAAGGCGACATGGTCCTGATGAGGGGAAATTTGCATAATGACTTGTATCATCTAGAATGTGAGGCCTCGAAAGGATGGGAATAGTGCACAGGGGATGGTAGCTACCAAAGTGAGATTTAATTTGCCGATGAGGTGATGAAAGGTTCCCATGGTGTAGACGATGGTGAAAGGACGAAAAATCTTGACAGTAGTGAATTGGAAGGGTCGTCGAGGTCCTTTTTCGAAGTCAATTAGTGCCATTGACTTGACGGCTACATAGGTGCATTGGCCGTTTTGTGGAATCAAGTGTTGGACCATGCTTGATATGGTATGTGTAGTCGTGGTAATTATAAAGGCCAATGATTTAGAAAGTCTTATGCTTGGAGAGTTGTTTAAGGTGTTGGAAAGTAGGTGGAGTTAGAAAGTTGCAATTAGGTGCGACTAGTGGAAAAGGTTTAAGGAGTTTGAATTCAAGTCAAAGGTGAAGATTTGTTGAGTTTTAGGTTGACTAGAATTCTAGATCTTATTTGATTAGGATTTTTGTTTGTATACAATATTAAGTAGTTGTATGGTTTTAAACTTTTTATTCCACATCGAATCCTAATCACATTCTACTTTGGACTTTTATACTATAAAAGTGAATTTCTAGGCTTTAGAATTGCAAGTAGTGCTTTGAGAGCTCTACAGAGGAAACATCTTGTAACTCTATCTTTTGCTCTAGGTGGAGCGATAGTGGTTTGAGTGAGTGTTCTTGGGAAGTTATTGAGGAAGAGTGTGCAAGGGATCTTGGGTTGTTTTGGGGAATCATAAAGGTCAATTTATTGTACTTTAAATTCTCAATAATAGAAGAACAGTTTCACTTCGTGGACGTAGGCAAGAGGTCGAACCACGTCAATTTTTGTGTTTTTCTATTTGCTTAATTTCTCTAGATTTTATCTTTGTTGATTTTTGGGTAATTTTCACAACAATTATCATCTTCAAAGATGATGTGAATGCTGAAAACGTGGAAGAGAAGAATGCTGGAAGAGAATGAAGGAGAGGAAGAAGAGAAAGTAATGTTTTATATAAGTAAGATTGTAATTTTTCAAACATATGAGGGATAATTTAGTCTTACTAATTTTGAAAGTTATTCCATTACATGGAATAGTTATCTCATGGAATAGTTATAGATGACTTTTTATCTTATTTTAAAAAATAGTTATTTCATGATACCGTTTCCAACCAAACAAGACTGAAGATAAACAAATGGGAATAGAGGAGAATAACTTAGTTATTCCCACACCAAAAGTATCATATAATGTCTTTTCAATGCTGAATGGTACAAAATATGGTTAAAAGAGAATCTAAACTGTCAAACGGCACAGCTTTTGCCTCTGAGTGAGTCTAATAAGTCAAAGATGTACCTGTGCTAGTGGTGTGTAGCATAGTACACACGATGACCACTAACAAACTAAGTATCATGGCCACTTGTCGTTTTCCATCAAGCAAATAGTCGTTTTGGGGCGGGCAGGTCCCATTTTGATCTTTTTGGCCGACGTGGTAGCGCTCGGTTGTGTGCTTCTAAAATTTAAGGGACGGCCACACGTTGGGGAATAAATCGCCGGGTTTTTATCCCATGCGGTTAACGTAACCATTGCACTAGACCCGACCGTTTCCACGCCGTTCGATTTTTAATTTTGATGCGGAAAGTCAGGTTGATTTATTTATCCGACCAAAAGAGAGAAAAACTGAATTATTTATTTATGTAACGGTTTCGAACTTATGTGATAAATGAGAGCAGAAGATTATTATCTTTTTAGTGCGCAGAAGATTCCATGAATTTTCAAATGTTAAAAAAATACAAAAAAGCCAATATTAGGTGTAATTTGTTATTCATTTATTTAGCTATAGACAAGTGGTATGTTTCATTTTCCTTTTTGAACTATTTTAGAATATAAAACTATATATTTTAAAATTATATATATTACACAATTGAATGAAATATATATATATATATATATACGAGATTAATTTTATTTTAAGTTTTGTCTCACGAGTTGGTTGTTCATGCATTGACATTTAAACCACGACAATTCATTTGATATGTCAAATTTTGCATGCTCTTATAATATAATTTATAAAGTCTTGTAATTTATTTGTTATGTATTTTGTCACGTCATTTGTTATATAATTTATTAATGATAGATTCTGTTGAATCATTTTTAATCATCTATTTTGTCACATCACCACATATGTGTGCGATCACATCATTTCTTATGTTATGTTCGTCACATCACCAGACACATGTAAGTTGATTTGGGTCCTAAGAGATAAGTTTGGAAAAAAATATTAAACATGGTAGTCTGACTTTAACTAAATTCATCATTAATAGTGGAAAAGAAAAAAAAATTTATATCTTTCCAATAGGAGGTTGAAGAAACAGTCAATGGAGTTCATTGTTTTAAAAATTATACAGTAAAATGTAGCACGTGGTTGTTGAAAATTTTCCTAAAGATTTACTTGTTCATCATCTAAGAATTTATGATTGGAGTTTTGTAGCATAAAATAGTAGTAGTTAATTAATTGCCTAAAACATAATGCATATGATGCCAACTTAGGAATTATAACATGATCAAGGTATACATTTAATTTAATATGCAATAGAAGAAAATGACAAAATTAATGCATTTAATATTTTCTTCATACATTAAGCTTGTTATTTTATTAGAAGAAAAAAATTCAAGATAGACGGATTAATTCTTTTTGACGGCAATTGCTAAATTCATATATTTTAGATTAATGCTAACAAAAGCTTGCGATGATTAGAATTCAAAATCTTTTTAAAACTAGATGAACCTTAATTGTTAAGTTGGTTTAAATTAAATAATTGATTTGATAAAAAATTAATTATTTAACTTCCGTTTGATTAAAATTTTTACTTTTTATTTTTGTAAAAACAGAAAAAAGCAAAAAAAAAAAAGTTTGTGATTGTACGGAAAGAAAGAAAAGGGTAAGGTGGGCTCATGGAGACTAATATGGAAGTGGGTTGAGAGAATAACAAACTCAGTTGTGTAGAGAGAGAGAGAGGAGTAAGAAAGAAGAGAAGGAGAGAGTGAGATCTCCTTTCTGTTAAGAAAACCGGGAAGAAATAAGAGACTTGTAGGGCAGAGAGCCCCACAAAAAGGCATAGCAAAGTGGTTGTCAGAAAAGCAGCATACGATTTAAGTGAGAGGGACTTCTATCCAATGCAGGAACTCTCTCGCTATATATAATAATAGGAAGAGTGTTACTTTGTCATACAAAACAAAGGAGAAACTGAGAGGCAACCCCCTCTCTGGGTCTCTGCTCTTTCCTTTCCTTCTCCTTTGAATGCCAATCTTTCAGAGCTAAGGTTCGTCTGGTTCTTTATTGTCGTTGCATGTACAATACTTGCAATTTTCTGTTTGCCTGCCAAGAAAATTCTATCTTCATTTTCTTCTTTCCCAGTTTTGTTCAACCCTGATTTGCTTGCTTTCTGTTTACAGCTGAACCCCATATGACCACTTCCTTTCCTGCATTTTCTCATTATATGATGGATATTGGTTCATTGATATGCCAACAAGAAAGAATGATGCTTTTTTCTGCAAAAGAATTTGCTTCACTTGCTTTTCTTTCAATCCCAATCAAGTATCAAGTCACAATAGTTTTCCGCTTATAACACTGGTTTTTATGGGTTCTTTCAATCTTTTATATTGTGTTCTCAAGCTTTACTTTTAGCCATCAGATGGGTATTTAAAACTTTGTTTTTTTTTCCTTCTATTTTTAAAAGTATTTGCTTTCAACTCTGACTGTGTCTGCTTCAACTTTAATGCTCATTCGTTATTTACTTTGCTGATTGGTTTTTACTGTTTGCTTTTTTAAGCCCAGTGGGATAGAGAGGAAGAAGGTATGGCGGGCTCAAATTCTAGGCAACCCCAGTTCATCGCTAGTACCGGAAACCAGAGTTTCTCAAATGCCCCTCTGATCCAGAGTGCAGATACTGATCAAATTGTGGTGCCAGAAGTGAGTTTGATTTGGTCTTTATATAATCTTTTATACAATCTTTGTTCTTCAACTGAAGGTTTTTCACAGTTTAAAACTTATTTAATCTCTTTTGTTAAGGAGAATCTGTATTACAGTAGCTGAGCGTTGACATGGGTAGATTAAGTTCAGGGGAGGTCTTGTAGAAACCTGGACTTGGATTTTGAGAGAGAAAGATCCAAGTCATGTGAGTGGGATGGTTAGGTTCTTATTTAAGAGGTGGATTTAGGTGAAGATTACCATTTTTTAGATGTTCATTTCACAGTGTTAATGGATGATGTGGGCGGAATGGTCCGGGTCGTCTTCGGTGGCCAATTAAGTGTAACCTGATGATGACTTTTTCAATTGTTTGCTGCAAGAAGGGATTAGTGTAGAGATTGTCCTTGAAGCATCTCTGACAAGATTGGTTGTTAATGGATTCTGAAACTTGCATGACATCGCAAGATATCTGCTTTTGTTGCTCAAGTTGCCTTCTTTTATTTTGTCCTGTATTGTTGATTGGAATGACTAGGCTTATTCTATCTTATAATGCTAGCTGAGTTCTTAATTTTTTTGGGGTAATCAATCACTTTAATTGTCTTTAAGACACCAAGTTTGAAGATTTACAAGGTTTAAAGTAACAAAGTGTTAAGAATTCTTATTTCTTCTTCTATTTTCTGATGGAATTTGTAATTTATATTTACATGTTGCAATTTCTGCTTCTGGATTTTGATGTCAATATGAGAGAGCCAGTATTGGATTACATTTTTGACATTTAGTTTGCCTAAGAAGTGCTCTCACAGTGTAGCCTGAGAAATTTAAATATTCATCAGCAAAATCATTTCAATATTGCTATTGCATATGAAAAAGTATTTGACTATGTGTGAAATCTTTATTTATAATAGAAATTTATTTCTGGATTATCCCAAGTCATCCAAAGGCTAGAGGCATGTGGATGTTATAAATCAAAAGCCTCTGCGTGGTCCTCAGTGACTACAGATTATCCAGGGAAAATAAGCTGTGAGGCTCATGCTGTGAGAGAAATCTTGTGAAAATGCTTTTCATCCTTTTGTTTCCTGTGCTTTTTATACTGGTTAATTGCTTTTCATCATGACTCATATAATTTAAAGCAAGGCTTTGAAATTCCATTTATTAATATTATATTTCCAATACAATTAGCCCAGAAGTGCATATTCATGCAAAAAATATTTAATGTAGAGATAGGCATAAACCTTTCTACTCCAGCTGTCAGTGGACTACTAGACTGGAATTTTCTGCCCAGAGAATAGGATAGGATGGAAAAAGAGTTTTTAAAAAAACAATTCTTTTGTCAACATAGGAGGCTTGCAGATGCAGATTGATAGCGCCTGCAAAGAGGAACACTGAATTATGATGCTGTTATCTTGCTTGAACATACAAAACCTATGCTGTTAAATAAATAAAAAAGTATGATGTGTGCATATAGAAAATAAGATATGGGGTAATCAAGAGGAAAGTATTGAGGTTACACAGTTAAAGGATTGCATATCTTGTCTTCATTTGAGCAACAAGGATAAAACTAATTCAATATGTATACATTGATTATTTGTCAATAAGCCATAGAACCATCAAGTAGTTTGATCTGCTTATAATTGTGATTATTACTTATTTACTTTATCAAATATGTGAGAAGACATTAATTAATCACTGAGAGCTGAAATGCTGTAGTATATAAAGGTGAGAAATCTGGTTACCATTCCATCGGTATGTGGTCACTTTAGCTTGGAAGCTATTGAATTGATTTCTTTATGAATGGAACTTGTCATTGTTACACTTGAAGTATAAAATTCCTGCTTAGAATATTGATCTTCCTAACTGAATAGCGGTTAAAAGAATATTTGGTATTATTTGTTTCAGATTACATGTTCCTGCTGGACCATTCCTCTCTTGGCATGACTAGAGGAAAAGATTTTCTTGATATTTTGTTTTCAGGATTTACTGCACTTTTTATGTATAAGAATTGAGTGTTTACAGGAACTATGATTATGCAAATTTTCATTAATGGCATTTTATTAATGCAGAGAAAAAGCTGGAAAAACTTATTCGCATACATGGGTCCTGGATTCCTTGTTTCAATTGCATACATTGATCCTGGAAATTGTAAGATCAATATTTTCAAAAGTTTTCTTTTTTGTTCTCAAATGCTATGTAAGCATATAATTGTAACACTATTCCTTTGTTTTAACTTATAGTTGAAACTGATCTGCAGTCTGGAGCACGGTACAAGTATGAGGTGAGTACTTTCCACTGCAGTCATTTGCTTGAATTGTTCTCTTTTTTCCAGACAGAATTTGACAACTTGATAGCAAGTATTGTTTGCAAAGGATAGAGTAGGAGTATAGAGCAACGATATAATATTGGAAGTTTTCCCGTTGGATGTAAAACTTGTAAAGTTCTCATTTTAACAAAGTCTTATTATAAAAATTCTTTTGCCGAACAACTTTGGATGAGAAAACTGAAACAGATATGGCTCTTATTATGGTTGGTTTGATACTCAATAGACATTGCTTCTTTCTTGATCTATGCCACTAGAGTTAGTAGAACAATATTGATGCTTGTGTGAAACTAACATTAACTTCTCCTTTTATTTTACTTCTTTTTTGTTTTAAAAAGGCCACCTCAGTTTTTCTTAAGATGATTTAATCTTTCTTGCAGTTACTTTGGATCATATTAGTGGCTTCATGTGCTGCTCTTGTCATTCAGTCCCTTGCTGCCAATTTGGGTGTTGTCACAGGTGTGTATTACTACATGTTTTCTTCTTATATGTTTGCTAAAGATATTTCTATTCAGTTCAAATGTTGCCTTCATCTTTCTAGGGAAGCATTTAGCAGAACACTGCAGAGCTGAATATCCTAGAGGCCCGAACTTCATCTTATGGGTACTTGCTGAAATTGCAGTTGTTGCATGTGATATTCCTGAAGGTGAGTATAAATCTTATTTGCTTAAAAGCTCAACAATATGAGGTCATTTCTGCTGCATGATTTGAAGGTCTTAATTTAATGGGAAATATTTCAAAGGGAATAATTCAGGACAATATGTTTTATATTCAGAAAAGAAAAAAAAAACTTAAGGTCTGAAAATCATGCAGCACTTCAATTAATTTTAAAAATTGTGTAGTAAGTCCATGTACCACCTTTCTTTACTACTATAATGCTGATGCTACATTAATGTTGGAGAAATTTGTGCGCCGTTCATATGGCTTCCAATTCATACTTCTGACTTTTAGCCTTCTAATGCTGTTGATAAAAATTGCTTGGGAAGGAATCGGCTGAAATCTGGGGCTTATTCTCTGTTGCTTTTTTCTTCAGTTTAGATTCGTTTTTCATGTTCGGTTCTTCTTCTGACTTATGATCCCTTCATTGTCCAGTGATTGGCACAGCCTTTGCATTGAACATGCTCTTCAATATCCCAGTTTGGATTGGTGTCCTTTTGACAGGGCTCAGTACATTGGTTCTTCTAGCATTGCAGCAATATGGGGTCTGTTGATTGATTTTTTCTGCCTTATGCATCTAAGTGTTACTGCAGTTTTCTCATTTGTTGCTCTGTGTCATTGGACCAAACAAAAACCACTTCATTGGCATGTTTGGTTGAACTAAGATTTGGATAAGTTGCATTTAGCTCAAGCCTTTGTGTCCTTTATTTTTCAGGTTAGGAAGCTTGAGATTTTTATCTCTTTTCTTGTTCTTACAATTGCTGGGTGCTTTTTGGCGGAGCTTGGCTATGCGAAGCCCGTGGCTGGTGAAGTTCTTAAAGGGCTTTTTGTTCCTCAACTCAAAGGAAATGGTGCAACTGGTCTAGCCATTTCACTCCTTGGCGCTATGGTTATGCCGTAGGTTTCTTTCTTCTTCCCAGTTTCTAGTGATTCCTTCCCTTTGAAACATTGTAGATTTGTTGGATTGTGTGACCTTCTTGCAGGCACAACCTCTTTCTCCACTCAGCACTGGTGCTTTCCAGGAGAATCCCACGATCAGTGCAGGGCATTAAGGTTTTTTTTTTGAATAATTTTAAGTTTTTTAAGCATACTAGTTTTAAACTTGCTTTTCCATGTGCACATCAACTGAAATGTGATCCAAATGTGCGTACATGCCAACCATAGTTGAGAATTTTACAATGATCTGCCTCCTTTGAAAAGCAACATTAGTAATCCATCTCTGTCTGATATTTTTCTTCCTAGAGGTGGTAGAGTTAACCATTTTATCACACTTGTATTTTACTTTCCTTTTAAGTCCTCATGCTAAACTCAATGGAAGCATTTAATATTTAGTTATGTATTGTCCACCAAGGCACCAACAAAATTAGTTGAGAGTAGCTCTCTGAATTGTGGATAATTTTTTTTTTCTAGCTAGAAAATATTCAGGAGAAAGTTTATAGTTGCAGTATAATTGGTTTGTGGACTGCGAACTGCTCATGGCAATTCACTTAGCTCAAACTTTCCTTTGTGGACAGAAAATCTGAGTTTGTTGTCCTGGGTTTTATTTTCCCCTTCTTCTAAAAGCTAAGTTGCAAAAGTATGTCAGCAGTCATGTTTGAGTGCTGGAATAATATAATCTCTGTAAGACTTGGTTACAGTTAAATTTATGAAGGCAAATTAATAGGATATCATTAACTACGATAGGAAACCTTACATGTTAGTGATGATTTGCTCTATGCACCAATGAGAAACATCTGAAGCAGTACATTGTCTGCAGGAAGCTTGCAGATTTTATATGATAGAAAGTGGCTTTGCTTTGATGGTGGCTTTTCTCATTAATGTCTCCATTATCTCTGTAAGTGGAGCAGTTTGCAATTCTTCAAATATGAATCCAGAAGATCAAGCTAGCTGTGAGGATTTAGATCTGAACAAGGCCTCGTTCTTACTAAGAGTATGTTGTCCTAGCCATTTTGTAACATCTTTACTTGCCCTTACTTCCCTGACTCTTGGGTTTTAATAGATAATGCATAGGTCAGTTTCATCTCAAGGTAATTTTGTTCTTTCCTGAACATGCTAGATTTGAAAAATGATATTGTTTATATTATTGTTTACAGAATGTCTTAGGTAGTTGGAGTTCAAAACTTTTTGGAATTGCTTTGCTTGCTTCAGGTCAGAGTTCTACTATAACTGGAACATATGCTGGGCAATATGTAATGCAGGTACTCTACTACTCTATTCCGTATCATTTTGCCAGTTAGGATTCTTTAAGTTCTGGGAATAAAACAATGTAAGCAATTTTATATTGAAAATTTGAAGTTAGAAGTAATTGTTACTCTGTTTTTATAAAACCTATCACTCTGATAAAAATTAATCTGTGGAGCTCAGAATGTTGTGGGGGGCATAGCTTATAGATTCATATCTTGTTTGTCTGAGCTCAAATAAGTCTTGATAATAACTACTTGGGGTTAGTTTACTCTACTTTTTGTCTCTTCAAAATAGTAAAGAAATAAACTCCTTTCTCTTTTTTACAAAAAAAAAAAAAAAGAACCCCTATTTCAGCTCTAGTTCTTTCATTTCCTTCTATGTTTCACTGAGAAAAGAGTGCTTGATGCTTTTCCATTCTCAATGTGACTTGATAGAAGATATTTTTGTTGTAGCCTTATAACCTGTGTATCTTTTTTGCGCCCTGTCTGAGTATTTGCTTAGTGCATTAATTTATTTCCTTGGAACATCCTCTTTTTTATAGGGCTTTCTTGATTTACGACTAAAACCATGGCTTCGAAACTTTCTTACTCGATGCTTGGCAATTGTCCCTAGTTTAATTGTGGCTATCATTGGTGGCTCTGCTGGGGCTGGAAAGCTAATTATCATTGCGTCGGTATGCTATATTTGCCTGTAATTTTCAATTTTTTTTGTGCACTTCTAAATACTATCAATCTTTGGAATATATTGAGATTTCTATGTGTAATTATAGTTAGCTAGCTTAAGAGGGTGCTTTTAATAATTACTCTGAGCTTCCTCAATGTATTACCCCAACAAAGGATAAATGACTGCCATTCATCAGTTCTCTGGTATAGATGAGGTAGCTCCTTGTATGACTGCTGTTCCCTTAATTACATTACTTGCTTGTTGGGCAGCGGCAATGTGCCATGACTATTTTCTTCAGACCTTGATCTTCTATCTGATAGTCATGTTTCTAGCAGTGGTTTCTGAATATTAGAGAACGGATAAAGTAGCCACCTAATTTAAATGTGGCTCTGATTTTAACTTTTTGTGCTTAACACTTTCATTATGATTCCATATTGGAGAAGAAAAGAAGTGTTGTTTGTCTTGTCATGTGACGATAGTAATTTGGCTGCATCAAATAGAAGTATTTGGTTCACCTCGAAGACACCTCTATCTTGTCTTTGGATGGATAAAGGGAGTGTGTTGCGTGAATAATAAAATTAGAATAGTTGATCCTACAATAAAAAGCAATCTGAGTATATGGTGAAGAAAGCATCTGAATAACTTTTGAGGCACTCACTTCCTTTTCGACTATGGAAAATGGCAGGAAGTTGCATCATTTTATCATTAGAATTGTCACAGTTATGGCAAAAAGGAATCATGATTTTTCCTTGCATCATCCTCAAGTTGCTTATACCTTGATATTGCATTCGCAGATGATTTTATCGTTTGAGCTGCCTTTTGCTCTCATTCCACTTCTCAAGTTCACCAGCAGTGAGACCAAGATGGGGGAACATGCCAACTCAACTGCGGTAACACTAGTTTTTCTTTCCTGATTTAAGGCTAAGGTGCTATCTAGTTACAAATTTTATAGAAGTATTATCACAGACCTTGTCAGGATGTTGCTCAACTAAACAATTGTTATCATTAAAATTATCTGGCTGAGAACTTCAGTAATCTTAAAGTTATACCTGAGTTTGTTTAAGCTCCACTGATTGATACCTGAGTGATAATACTTATCAAAGAATTACTTATATGGTAAGTTCTCTGCAGGTTTCAGCTATAGCATGGATCATTGGTTCCCTGATCATGGGTATAAACATATACTATCTGGTGACGAGTTTCATCCACTTCCTTCTTCACAGTCACTGGAAACTTATTGCTGTGGTGTTTTTGGGAATATTTGGATTTGTGGGTGTGGCAATTTATTTGGCTGCAGTTGCTTACCTGGTCTTCCGACCTAATAAAAAGGCGACGCACCTTCTGGCATTAACTACACCTGATAGTCGACACATGGTCAACGGCTCTGGCAGAACCTCAGTAGACTGCCTTCCTAGAGAAGACATAGTAAGCATGCAGTTGCCTCAAAGAAGGGAGCAGACGGAGGACATGGACTGATTGACATAGTACAGTGAATGTTGCAGTTAGAAAAGGCAGTGAATGTTACTTTTGGGTAGTAGAATTTTGTTAGCTTTAAAGTGATTTTAGTTTTGAAATGACAAAAACCATAATCAAAATTGCTTGAGTTAGTTTTGAGCTTAACTTCATCGTATACAAAACCCCTTAAGTAATTGATTTTGAAATGTCTCGGAATTTTACATCAAAATGGATTCAAAGTGAAGTATTTTTTAAGAAGGCTACAGGAATCGATTCTAGATGAGGGATTGATCAACTTGGTCCCTAGCTAGAGATCGATCCCACCCAATGAGGGGTATATCCCCTTCTAACAAAATTTGGATTTGCAGCTCAAGGGATCGATCTCTTGTTATCTTTAGGCGCACTTTTCAGCAAAGCAACAGCTTTCTTCTTAATTTATTACTCTCAAATGGTTACAACACCATTTCTAAGTATAAATAGAGCACCCTCAGCCCATTTATGAAGAACCAAGTTGAGAGCAACCATACGACTTCATTCTTCAAGCATTCAAGTTTCCGAGTGTTACTAACTCTATTTGAGCTTTCATTCCTACTCTTTGTATTCATGCTTGATATTATCATCTCTTCAATACTTGTACTCGCTAAACAATATCCACTTACTAGAGGTATCCTTGCTTGTACAACTCGTTGTAAAACGCTCAAACCTTGAAAAAGAGGAGAGTTTCTACTATAGCTTTCAAAAGGTAGTAATTAGAGAATCTATCTTAGCTTAAGGTAGTGATTCGAGAATCTATCTTAGTCTTGAAAAGATAGAAAAGTTCTATCTTAGTCTTGAAAAGATAAACATGTTATACTTTACCCTTGAAAAGATATTTGTGTTGATATTAATAGTGGATTCAACTCCTTAGCAAGTTAATGGAGAGGACATAAGCACCAAGAGAAAGGGTCGAACCTTTCTAAATCGGTTTTGCAGCTCTCTCTACTTTGAACTCTTTATCGTAGTTGCATTTGCTTTCAATTACTTATTCATTGAATTGTTATAAATATGCTTTTGGCATATCTTCATTGAAAATTTAATTTGTGGAAAGATTTTTGCAAATCTAATTTCATTGAAAATTTAAGACATAATGCTCGCAAAAGCACCTGAACTATTCAAGAATATTCAAATAACCTTTTATTCTTTTATTGTATTAAATTAAGTTTTTGTATTTTTATTTTGAATCAAACAAGCTCTTATGATTAAGGATTAATTAATTTTTATTAGTCAAAATGTCGCTTGTCTTTTTGTATCCACCTTGTATTGACATAATATTAATGTGAAAGGTGAAAAATACTACATGATCATATTATCATACCAAATTAGTATATTACATCATCATCAATTATAATATATTATCATATCACATTATCATCAATTATGATATGTTAGCACGTTATGTTAGTGCCATGTGACATAAAATAACAAATGGTATTTTGACTAAATCAATAATTATTATTTTGACTCAAAATAAAAATATAAAGACTTATTGAGTTCAAAATAAAAGTATAAGAGTTTAATTGAAGACAATAAAAGTATAAGGGCTTATATAAATTTTTTTAAATAGTTTCGGGGCTTTTTTAGATATTATGCCAAAATCTAATTTATGTTAAGATTTTTTAAAATTTAATTCACTTCTCTGTTGGAGTACTTACTATATTTGAGCTAACAAGTTTCATGATGCTAATTTTGATGGTGCAAATGGGGTTTATTTAGAATTTAAAGAGAATAAGTAAAATTGATTTCAAGGTGTGATGTTATTTTAAGATTTATTTCGCCTCCACCACTTGGTATGCAAAAAGAGAATTATGCGAATAGTTCTAAATATAATGAAAACATCTAACTTTACCTTACACTTACGAGATTAGACCGCTAAACACCTGAGGGTTGTAAAGTTGTTTGGCTTTAGAGTTTATTTTCTGTAGTAAGTAGTAAGAGTGAGCAAAGTCGGTTGCGTGTCGGTTTCGATCGGTTTTTTGTAAAACTGACCAAAAATTTCTATCAAATTAACCGATCGAACCGCACCCCCCCCTAAAATCGATTTCGATCAGTTTTTGGGATAGGTGGGTCGGTTGGTTTTGGTGCGATTTTAGGAGACTGTGGGCTTAATTTGATTTGGGCTTGGACTATTGTTTACCTTGCAATGGCAGCAATTTTGAGTAAGAAGCATCGGTAATAGGCACCAGTATGGCTGTATGAGACGGCTGCTAGCTTAGGGTTCAGTTGGAAAGGCAGGAGGCGGTAAGGCAAAGGAGAAAATAAAGGGGGTCGGGCCGTCAGGGTAAAGGGAGAAAATATGAGAGTTAGGGTCTGGCAGTCTGCAAAAGTGAAAAGCACGTTTTGGGTCTTTTGAGGGTGAATTCACTCTTTTACCCTTAGGGAGGGCGAAAGGGAAAGTATTTAATGAGGGGTATTTTTGTACTTTCACCCTCAATGAAAATCAAGGCAGTCACCGACCGGTTGTTCGATCGGTTCGGGGGGGGAAGGAGTCCCCCTCGAGGGTCGACTCTATCGGTCTACGAGGCTAATCGACATGATCGACGGTTGCTATTGCAATCGTCGATTGTAGCCGATGGTGGCGGTCGGTTGCAACCGATCGCTGCGCACTCTTAATAAATAGATTATAAGGACTTTGGACATTTTGGTAAACGTGGGAACTCAAAGGTTTTATTTTTATTTTTTGAATTTTTATTGAGAACATATCACTTTTCTTACCATTACTTTTCTCTTTTTCCTCCTATTTTTTTTTTCTCTTGTCTTACTTTTTGTTATGTGTCAAAATGGTTGTAAGTTTTTTTATATAGACTTGAAAGTATCTCATTTTAAGGATACAACCATTTCATTATAGCACTTTTATGTCTTAAATATACTTTTACCTATTACATGACATAATCTTTAGATAAAAGTATTATTTTAATATTTATCTTATGAAAAGACAATCATTCATAATTTTAATCACAATATGACAAGATAACTTTTTATATCATAATTTTTAAGTTGTGATGTTTTTCAATTGTTTTATAATTTTTAAATTTAAAAGTGTTTTTTCAAATATCACTTTATCAAAAGACATAACATTTTATATAAAAAATCACCGACAATCCAATTGTCTTTGACATAACTTAATATGTTTGTCTAATAGTAACAATTTTTCATATTAAAAATTATCTTTGATTTTGAAAATACATTAACAAATTTTCCTTAACATTATATTCTTTACACTTAGCTTCAAACCCATTCTTTATAGGTGTTGTTCCAAAAAAAAAAAAAAAAAGAAGTCTCTTGCCAAGTCTAATCTGGCTTCCTATTTCGTGCAATGTTTATACATGGATCCAGGTTGTATCATGTCTTGTCTGCCTAATTTCTCCCTCATTCTTCAAGGGTAGGGTATGTTGAAAAAGGTAGAAAGGCAGGGTGCTGAAGATTAAAAGAAGTTGAAGGATAAGGGCAATTATGCACAATCATAGTTTCATGAGAAAAGTGTCCACTTCTTGATTCGTCAAATTTTAATTGTATGGCCTATCTCCCTAAAACTGTCCCCAATGATGTTAGGCCACTTGCACTCAAGTAATAGTGACGTGTGTGGGACTTGAGAGAGCTCAACTCAAGATTGGTCACACTCTCTTGTCGTACCTCACAGTGAAAAAGATTGATGAAAATTCAAATTTGACGATTCAACTCAAAATTAGTTTTTTTTTTTCCTTCTTGGATGCAGAGAAAGAGATTTGAATACACTTCTTTGAATCCAACATACATATATCATGTTGAAGTAAATAAAATATTTTACTCTCATATTAAATAGATAAAAAAATTTTAAAAATTTATTCATAAATTTAAATATTATACAAGTTAAAAACTAGATCCTCAACTTATAAAGAAGCAAAAAGTAACGAACTTCTGTTCTCAATTTGAATGATTATCCTATCTAATTAAATGTTAAAAAGAAATTAATGTCTAATGTAGTAAAAGTATTTCTCACGAGTAAATTATTAATTTTTTTATGAGTCCTTATTTATTAATTGTCATTTTTGTTCTTGCCTTTATTTACTAGTACATATTTATTGATTTCTTAATTTATTCCCCTCGACCATAGCCATAAGATATGTCCCCCAATCAAATCTCCTTAATTTTAAGTCTCCACTGCTCTGCTACAATGACCCCAGACATGTCATTTCACTCCAAATATACATTGCTGCTCATGGAGTATAAAATCTTATTAATATACTCAACTGAAATATTGTTGTACTTTGTAAAGATTTTCATTTGTAATTTACTGAATTGACAAATTTAGTGATATTCATAAAAAATAAAATAAAGTTATTTAAATTCGAAACATCATATTTTATTTTAATAACATTGATTGTTATATATATTCATTGAATTACTTTATCAATTGGAAGATAATAAAGTGCTCGAGAGAATATTATTTTTAGTCCAACACTAGCTATAATAAGCAATCAAAGCACAAAGGGGTTACAACATACTTTGCCAATTTTTTTCCCTTTAAAATATTAATGCTGGCACGCTTCTAGCCTTCCACGGGGGCGTGTCCTGTTTCCTGTGCCCATATCAGTGGTGGCAAGGTAGCCACAAATATTCTCAGAGAAAACCCTAAGAGTGAATCCGAAGTGAATCTTCTTGCTGTGCTGGTATAGGAAGGTGACCCTTCTCTTGCAAGCTCTTGACTGTTTCATATAAGCACTGCTTCACCGGGGTGAACTCCAACCCCAAATCCTTGAGCTTTCGGTTTGAGAACTCGTAGGGTTTAGCTCTTGGGTTCTTCTCATCTGAGCACCTGCAATTATTAATTACACACATAATTTCAGCTTCTTAGTTCAATAATTGGGATGAAAATATACATTAGATAATGCAAGGTACTTCCGTGAATACATTAAAGAAAATTGGTCCCAATGTCAGGCTATATTGTTTTGGTAGTTAGGAATCACGCGTTGTTCAGCTGCCCTTCCGTTACTATCATTCAAAGACAAAAGCCTAAAACTACTTAGAGGCTATGCATGAAATTCTCAAAAGAAAATTCCTCATAGGAGAAGTGGGGGACCCAAATTTTTGTCCTAGCTGCAGCCCCATAGTTCATTGGTTATTAAGAAATGAACCCTTCACTTCTCGTCAATCTCCATGATTGAACTTCAGTAGGTGGATAGAACAGGATATATCTTTTAATTCAAGTCTTAAGCATTTGACAGAGACATTGGGGTAGGTGAAGATCCTTGTGCACCATTATTCATTCATCACCTGATCCAAAACAATCCACTTATCTCGTACGAAATAGTAGGTAAGATGATGTCATTCGTCAAAGCTGGTGCACCGACTGCCCCACCTCCCTGAACCAAGACAGTGGAAGACTGCCGGTGTCCATGCTTATCTTCCGCCCGCTATAATCTTAATCCCCCTTGCTTTTTCAATGCCTTGCGCATCTTATTGTCCTTTTCACAGAAACTGATGATGTCACGAGTGATGAGAAAAATATCACTATTATCATATCTTTGATTTTTTTTTTTTCATAACGGGGTTCGCTCTTTTCTTTTCTCTCACCAAGTTTGACCATATGGTGCCTTCCAAAAAGTAATCTTGCTTCATAATGATTCCACGTAATGTGCAAATGAAAGGAAATTCAGCATGAAATCATCATGGGTTTTTATTCGTGATAAATGAACTTTTTCCTATTGTCCAAGTTTTTAAGGAAATCCTATTGAATCTTCAACAACTTCAGAAGGAACTGCCACCAAAGCTAACCCTGGAAGTAAAATCTTCTCATTTCCTTCTCCCTTTTTTTGTGGACTAGATTATTCTTAATTGAGGACATCAATTTCTTCATGCCACTGGTTGACGTTTAGCAGTCAACAAGGGATTATCGTTAAGCCCGCAGTTTTTTTATTTTTTTTTTTGAATAAACACCAAATTGATTGACTCCAATACTACAAGACTGATATCTAAAGAGCTGACTCGGTATGAAGCTACTGTATTCATTAAAATGGGTGGTTAATATTTAAGCCCGCAGTTGAAGTGTAGGTTGGTTAATATTGAATGAGATTGTTATCTAATCTAATTTTTGAATTCAAGATTAGGTGTCACTCCTACTACAAGAAACGTGTCCCATTAATTCTCCTGAACATCACAGGAAAACTAAAATTGTGGTCCAGGACAAGTAGGATACATGGCATTTAGGCTAAAGAGCGTGGAAGTACACGAGGTGTTCCACCTATATGGTTCTAGATGTTGATTGGTGCAATTGGGCACAAACTAACTCATGTATTCCACCTATTCTTCCCCCTATTATTTCATCCTTATATGAACATACAAAATCTTTGATAAATGCTGATTGTCCCATTTTTTTTTGTTTCAGTGACTGTAATGACAATAATAACATATCAATGCTGTTAAAGTTTGTTATGATTTTCATCCTGTTTGCCAGTTGAAGACAAAACTGGCCCCATTTACCAACCGCACTACAGAATTACTTCTTTTTTTTTTTTTGGAAAGTGTTTGTTTTATTGATTGCCCACCAGCTAGTATGCTCTCTCAAAGTCTTAAACTAACACTACAGAATTACTAATCGCTACGTTCTTAAGCAATATCTAGAGTTCATTCACATGGGAGCTATTAACAGTAAAAAACTTACTTGGTAGGGATGGGATACTCAGGGAAGAACTTGGCCAGAATCTCCACCACCTCTCCACGGTGGAGGACGCTCTCGGCGCAGAGGTATCGACCGGAGGCAGAGGGATTCTCAAAGACCATAATGTGTGCCAATGCAACATCTCTCACGTGAACATAGGCTTGAACTGAATTAGCATAGGTCTTTGCTGAGCCGGTTAAGTACTTGAGGATGTGAATAATGCTAGCATTTACAGTTGATTGCAGCAATGGACCTAGCACCAAAACTGGGGTAATCACCACAAGGTCTACCCCTTTTTCCTTGGCCGTTTCCCATGCTGCCTGCTCTGCCACAGCCTTCCCGTAACAGTACCAGTTCTGCAATTTTGTAGGATATTTGAATCAACCGTTAAATCAAGTTATCCATGTCTTACCATACGTCAAATTCTTGGGTGACAGGCGACTGAATTATTTGGATTAACCCAGGCAATATGAGAAAGAAAATTTTAATGACTTGTTATAGAAAATTTTGTATGCTTCCATCTCCATTACTGTTCGATCGAAGGAAAATGGTGCCTATCCATTTAGTTTCTCTTTTTGGATTGGGGGATGTCTATTGTGGTGGCTATCCTACGTCAGCAAACACTGATTGTATATTCTTCCACAGTATTTACCAAATAAGCAGAATGTCCGGAGATTTTACCAAAACAGGGAATTTCAGGGCCTTTTGACATTTAAAAGATGCATTAATCCAGGATACAGACCACACCAGAACAGACCCAGTTTGGTTTCCTTGCTTAATTTCCCAGAACCAAGCAGGAAAGTTCCCAGGCAGGCACCAGGTCACTTAAACTTGACTTTTCCCTTTGTTTAATATTCCTAATCATGTGTCTCACGGAACCACACTACTTTGACATGTGTTCTCTCAATTAGCAGCATCCTGGTAATCTGAATCGGTCCAAATAGATATACAATAATTATATAGTTTTTGAAGTTCGATTAATGCTACCTTGGTGTTCTTGCAGAACTCGAGATCGCTCCAGCAAGACTCATCAACCACAACATCAGGACTCCTACTGGGGTCCATGTACACTGCGCCAATGGAGGACGTGAACACCACTCGTCGAACCTTGGCCTCAGCCGCTGCCATTATCACATTCTTAGTCCCAATCACGGCCGGCTCCACCATTTGTTCCTTTAATTTAACCAAAAAATCCCAACCACAATCATCAGTATCTCATAATCTTCCAGAAAAAAAAAACTTTTTATTAGTGTAGCCTTTATTAGTAAATTTTAATAAATTAAAAGAAATTTGACTCCACACATACATTCCACCGAACATTTACTATTTAATATTAGGTAGGTTCATTGGATAAGTTTGGTGTAATCCATCGTCAGCATAAAAATGGTATAAACTTGTGAATTCCATGTATATCACCCTACTGGAATTTCATTTCTGACAGAAAATTAAGGTAAACAGAATCAGAAGGATATTTGACAAATTGACAGCATCAAAGTAATAGGAAATAACAAGAGTCGGACAGGAAAATAAGCTAAGCTGAGCAGTTTTCTGAATTTTGTTATAGATGAATCTGTAAAGACAAGGAAAATGATAATGTCTGGTTTGGTCAATCTATTGGTACGGTGGCCCACTAGGCCACTGTTAAAGCTGTTCGATTGGCAACAGGACCCACCATGACAAAGAATTGTTGGTTAAAATGGCAAATTGCGAATACACATTTCAACTTGGTCGTTGTTGAGCTGTGTCTTTCAACTTTTTTGACACAGGAAGTAAAGTTGATTCATTTTTTTTTTCTCTCCAAACTTTCTCTAGAACCAATCAGAATATTACTCGAGTACTGCAAAGAAAGCAAAAAACACATAAACAACTCACGGGGTCATCGGTCACGGGTGAAGCCGTGTGGAAAACTCCATCACACCCGTTAATGGCGTCCTTAAGAGACTCATAATCAAGAAGATCAGCTTTGTGAAGAGTTAGCCTCTCCTTTGCTCCTTCAAGCTCTCTCAAATGAGCATTCTTGGGATCATCTAAACAAAAACCCAACGTCCAATTAATGCCACGAAACCATATAACATAAACAAATAACAAGAATTCTCCCTCTTTGCATGCAAAAAACAGGGGAAAACCGACCTGGGTTCCTTACAGTGCCTTTGACAGTGTAACCTTTTTCAAGAAGAAGCTTGACAATCCAGGAAGCGATGAAGCCACCAGCACCGGTGACACAGACGGTTTGGCTAGAAGGGGAAGAGCTGTCAACTGGCATATTTGGTTTGGTTTTATGTGAAAAGATTTGTGAACGTGGCCTTCTTTTTTTCTGTTCGGTGCTTTGTTTTGTATTTGTAGGGATGGCAACGTATTTATAGGGCAAAAACCATGCTTACCCTGCTTACCTACCACAGGTGAATTAAATATTAGAGGAGAAGGTACACCGTGGGACACCATTTTTCTTTCTTTCTTTGTTTGTTTGTACAAAAAATCAAAAAACAAAGGAAGTGACTTAACATGTCTTGGTTTATTATTAATATTTTTTTTATTTTTTTCAAGGTAATATTGTGTATTTTGCTTTTGGTAGGCTATCAGTATTAATATATTACCATTTCTCTTTTTCTTCTACTCAAATACTTTTATGGAAAAGGAGTTGGAAAATTAGATGGATTAGGTTTGATTGGTTTCAAAGAAATCAATGGCCCACATGCTTTTGTTGGACTATTTCACAATTCCTTTTGCACTCTCTATTACTCTTTCTTTTTTTTCTTTTTTTGTTTATTTCACAAAGGTAGAGCAATATGATTCAAATTTGGGTAACAATTAAGCTTCCAAAATTCGAATGTTAACAATAGCCAATATTGGTTCATAATAAATAAGATTGTTGAATTTTTAACAAATTAAACAATGTGAAATTAACATAAAATCATATGAATTTCTACAACGTTATAATTTTTTCTTTTTTCTTTTTACAAAAACAAAAATAAATGTTCTTTTTGGATTTTTTTAAAATTTGGATGGTTTTTTAGATTCAAAAAATTAAGATTGCGACAATTAGTATTATGTTGTTACCTAAATTGCAAAAAAAGTCAAAAACATACGGGCAAGATGACTTTACTTCGATTGCCCGAATGTGATAATCATCTTTTCAAAGCCGATCAATGAAAATAATATTTAGGCTCTTACGTTTCCTAGGCATTCCTGTCAAACATACGCAAGAACTTAAACTTATAGGATGGGGATACTCGTATTGATTACCTAATGTTCTCTGTCCTTCATAAATATTATTTTTAGCATAATTTTTTTTGTTAAAATTTTCAATTGGTATAATCTTAAGAAAATTTTTGAATTATTTTAAAAATTTTAAATAAATTATTATTTTTTAATATATTTAATTAAATTTTTATATTTTTACTTTGGATCAAATATGTTTTTATAATTAATAGTTGATTAATTGTAGTTAATCAAAACACAATTTATCATTTTATGCTAACATAATGCTAACGTGTTATAATGGTTGGTGATATCATCTACTAGTGTGGCATGAGGACATGACCGCATGTATTTTCATTACCCACATCATTATCATGTCAATATTATATGGATATAAAATGATAAATTATGTTTTGATTAATGACAGTTAATCAATCGTTAATTATAAAAGTTTATTTGATTCAAAATAAAAAAATAAGAACATTATTGAACGTAATAAAAAAATAAAAATTTATTTAAATATTTTTGAATAATTTAAGAATATTTTTTAAAATATTATACCTTTTCAAAATTAATCTAAATTGGTTTAAATATTTTATGGAAGCCAATTTTAACATTAGAAAAGTGTGATTTTATTTTTATAAGTTTAGATATTAATTTTTAAAGTTTTAATAAATTATAATTTTAAAATAAAAGATTATAATTTTTTATCCAAAAAAAATTAACTCAACTCTAATTATGGGATCAAAGGAAGTATTAAAATTTGTATTTTTTTTCATATAATAGAGAAAAATGATGATGTAGCCGATGGTGAAGAAGTGGTCGTATAAGAGACAAATTGGATGAACACCAAAAGCTTAGTTAGCATATTAACAAATATCACACTGGAGAGAGATTCCATAGGTATCCCTCATGAGACGGCTTTACACGACAGAAATTTGAGCCATAAACGTTTATGTTATTCATAACATACGCCTAACATTTAGACTTTTTGTTGACAATTCCCAACTTAACAAAGACTTCGATTTGCTTGGGTGGTGCCTACATCATGAAGTCGTATGTACAAACACAAAAGATGATTTTGGATTAATTATTAAGACTTAATCATTTAAAATATTATTCAAACTATAACTCCAATTGAAATATTTCATATATTTTTTTTAATAATAGTGTTGAGTTGTTTCCAAGCAGCGGCGATCCAGGGTTTTGTATGAGGGGTGGTTAGAGAGTAATCATACAAAGTCATTGATCAAATCAATGATTTGTTTCGAAGTAAAAATTAAAAACTCAGTAGTGACAACCACTATTCCGTCACCATCTTCGGTTTGTTCTTACTTCCAAGTGATTAGTTGGTTTTGGTGTTTGAATTTTATAAGTGTTTCTTTTCCTAGCTTTCCCTTGTGTTTGAATATCCTTTTTGTTTATTGATTTTTTCATTATCACATCAAGAAATTATTATGTACAGGTATTTTCTACCGCATCAATAGTAGGCTAAACAAATCATTATGTTAAATATATATGAACTCAATTATGATTAGAGGTATTTATGAGTTGGGTCAAGTCGAGTTTAATGAGTCTTTCATTTTAAAATTAAATTTGAGTTTGGTCAGATTTAGTGGCGAAGACAGAAGGGTGGTGATCGCCACCCCTTAGTTTTTAATTTTTTTTTTATTTTTATGGGTATAAAATTATAAATATATAAATTTGTCACCCTTATTTTAATTAAATGAATTGGTTTGGTATAGTGGTAAATCATTTAAGTTAAAATTTAGAGGCCTAGCTTCAATCCCTTTTAAGCCCAAAATTTGAAATTATTTTTCCCTTTTTTTTCTTTTTTTCCCAAAATTTGAAATTATTTTTCCTTGTTTTTCTCAAATTTTGAAATTATTTTTCTTTTCCTTTTCTATGCATTACTTAACTGCCTAAAAGAAAGAATCAGGTCTTCAAATCTTGAAGTATTAAGTTTAAGTTATACAATGTAAGAGTTTGAACTAAGTTTACTTTGAATTTGTTGAGTTGTATTCTAATTTCTTGATTTGGTTAATAAAATTTCTTATAATAGAAGCCAAAGAGACCATTTTGATTCTGTTGATAACTATATGAGAAGATTCAAAATTGCTAGTGACCCACTCCAAGTAAAGAAGGATGTTACACTCAACCCAATTGAAGAAAAGACCGAAAGAATTGATGGTGATTAAATGTCAAACCATGTTTTTACTGACTAATTCTGGCTCTATGTCAATTTGATTATACATATTTTAAACACAAATCTTAGCATATATGTTCCAAGTTGTCAAATTTTAATTAGTGATGCAACTTGATTATGAATGTGCATCTCTTTCTATCTTTCTTTTCTAACCATGCAATTTAATGTCATCGATTCTTCTAGATTTGTCAATTTTTTCATAATCAAGAGTCATCTATATCTATATGATTCAAGTAATTATATATAAAAAAATGTTGTACCAAAACAACTATGGCACGTAAATATAAAATAAATGTCTATTTTATTTCAATTCTAACGTTACCGTTATTTTGTTGACTCGAATATAATCATTTTCTAATTTTGTAATTTGATCAATTTCATTGCAAATGATATCTATCTATTTAAATGATCATTAAATAAAAAAATTCAAAAATTTAATATTATTTCAATGAAATTTTTTCGACGTTTTGATTTTTAATGAAGTTTTTTTTTTTTGGGGGTAACAAAAAGAAATGTGCAATTTAGAAGTTTTGAGTTTTGGGTTTTTTTTATCAATCATATGTTAATGTTTGCAAGTTTCTTCAATAAGAATTATCAAGTATCTCATTTCATGAACCAATAAATAAATAGATGAATAACTAAAATAGTCAATTATGGAAAATTCAAAACAATAAATAGGTTTAAAACATAAAATTTAAATATTTTGTGGTATAAAATATATTTTAAACAGATTAATAAGTGTTATGTAAAGAGAATAAGATAGATAATAAAAAGAGAAAAATGGAATTAAAATATATATAATTATGAATTTAAAAATATATATATATATATGAAATAAGATATCTTGCTATAGATTTTGAATGAAAGATTATTTACATAGAAAAAATGTCCACCTAAATAACATAGAAACATAAATAATTTATAACATGCCTAATTATAAAAGGGGATATAGAAAAAGAGAATCCATAAGAAATAGCAAGGAAGACATGTGAGAACTTAGAAATAAAAGAACTAATCTTGAACTTCATAAGCATAGCATATATTTCTATCGCATCATGCATATCATGGCATAAAGATATTCTTGTTCGCGAGTATAAGTCTCGATAATGGGATTTTTCAAAAATCTTGCAAATGCGAGTTACTCTCGAAAAGTTTCCTAGGTGAAAGGATGCCTCCGGATCCCACCAGTACGATGGGAGGGCTCGGGAAACATATTTAATAAAAAGGCTTTTGTTCGTAATAGGTTTACATTCATGAAAATATTTTTTCCAAAAAAAACGTACGATAACCCCAATAATGGGATTTATTCGTCAAATTTGCGAAGGTGAATTTTTCGGATAATTCTCTAGATGAGAGAATATCGCCGGATCCCACCAGTATGATGGGCGGACCCGGGAGAATGTCCTCAATAAAAAGTTATTTGTCTGACATCATTTAAATTTTATTCCATGCATTTCACGAACGCATCATGTGCATCTCATACTCGCAAAGTCAAAATAAAATATTTTAGTAGAAAGCAAAATAAATGAATAATAACTAAGGAAACATAATAAATTTAAGGATTAAGGCCATAATAAGATAATCTAAAATCAAATGGTACCGTTCATGGAACGGACGTCATGGGAGTGTTAATCCTTCCCTGGGCGTAATCACAGTCCCAAACCTAGTAAAAAAAAAACGTAGACTAGTTTAGCGTCTTCTCGACGGGCTTAAAATTAATTTCGATTAGAATTGAGTCAATAAGTGGCCAATCACACCTAGGAAAAAAGATTGGTGGCGACTCCTAGTGTTTTCATCACTTTTAGCGGTCGGGTTCTTGGACCCGCACGTTATAACAGTACTCCACCGTGATTATTTTTTAAAATTCTTGTAAATGTAAAAAAAAAAAAAGAGACTAGAATACTCCATAAGTATTATCTTTTGGGACCATTAAAATACTCTTTTCAAAGATCTAAAGTTACTTTGTTGATCCATTCTTTTGCTTTCCCTTTTGAATATATCACATGTGCTTCTTTTTTTTTTTTTGAAATTAAGAATTGTCAATGAGACCTTATCCCAATGGTAAAAGAAAGAATCAAGTCTTCAAATCTTGAAGTATTAAGTTTAAGTTATACAATGTCAGAGTCTGAACTAAGTTTACTTTGAATTTGTTGAGTTGTATTCTAATTTCTTGATTTGGTTAATAAAATTTCTTATAATAGAAGCCAAAGAGACCATTTTGATTCTATTGGTAACTATATGAGAAGATTCAAAATTGCTAGTGACCCACTCCAAGTAAAGAAGGATGTTACACTCAACCCAATTGAAGAAAAGGTCGAAAGAATTGATAGTGATTAAATGTCAAACCACGTTTTTACTGACTAATTCTAGTTCTATGTCAATTTGATTATACATATTTTAAACACAAATCTTAGCATATATGTTCCAAGTTGTCAACTTTTATTTAGTGATGCAACTTGATTATAAATGTGCATCTCTTTCTGTCTTTCTTTCCTAACCATGCAATTTAATGTCATCGATTCTTCTAGATTTGTCAATTTTTTCATAATCAAGAGTCATCTATATCTATCTGATTTACGTAATTATATATAAAAAAATGTTGTATCAAAACAACTACGGCATGTAAATATAAAATAAATGTCTAATTGATTTCAATTTTGACGCTATCGTTATTTTGTTGACTCGAATATAATCATTTTCTAATTTTATCATTTGATCAATTTCGTTGCAAGTGATATCTCTCTATTTAAATGATCATTAAATAAAAAAACTTAAAATTTTAATATTGTTTCAATGAAATTTTCTCGACGTTTTGATTTTTAATAAAGTATTTTTTTTTGGGTAACAAAAAGAAATGTAAAATTTAGAAGTTTTGAGTTTTGGTTTTTTTTCATCAATCACATGTTAATGTTTACAAGTTTCTTCAATAATGGAATTATCAAGTATCTCATTTCATGAACCAAAGGAAAAATCACAATTGTAGAAGAATCAACTCAACTAGTCACTTGTCAGTAAGAACAATAATTTAAGGCAAGTTCATCCGTAAATTTTGACATTTCAAATTAAGGGCATTAAAATCAAAAAACAAAAAAGAAATAAAAATAAAAAGTCAGATACCATGGCAGCTACCTTATGTTATATACTTGAATACTTCTAGAACAGTATTTAGGAGCATTTTTTATTTCCAAAAATAAAAAAAAGGTGATAGGTGCATTTAGAATTAAAAAAAAAACATTTGAAGAGGTAAAAATGTAAAAGTTAACGTAGTACTCTTTCTGTCTCAATTTTTTTGTTCATTTTTCTTTCAATTTTATACGCAATGGTAAAGGGAAAGGGAATTATGTAATTTTATTATATAAATTACATTGTTATTTTTTATACACAATGATTGTATTAGAACATGTTTTTGTTATGGAATTAGTATTGAATTTGAATAATTTGTTCAACCCTATAAAATTATAAATTTATTTTTTTTTTAAATATCTACCTTTGCTTGTACTATAACTCGTTGAGAAGTCAAAAGCAAATGGTAAATTAAATCAACATTAATTCAACAAAATCATACTAGTAGGAAAGAACAGCCTCATCAGTCATCACCTCCAAGCAAATTGAAACAAAATTGAAAGTTTGGTGGCTACCAATTACTCCACTGAAGAAAATTGAAAGCTAGGCCTAAATGAAGACTTTACTATATATGTAGTGGAAGTGTAACCTCCGAAGAAATTAACCCTTTCCACCGTCCACATATTCCTTTAAGGCCACACCAAGAATTAAAATAAAAGGAGATCATGTAAAACTTTGCACTTGATTTCATTAATTGCTCAATGTTGACTAACTTCTTGTTTTTCACTATTTGTGATGCCCAACAATTTGCTTTTTCATTTTCTAAAATTTTCAATATTGGGTGGAGCACCTTCATCCAAACATTTCATTTTTTACTCCTACAATAGAGTCTCTCATAAATAAATCAAAATTATTCTCCCAGTATTGCTTCAATGATACGCGCGTACATCTTTTGTTTAAAAAAATTGAATTTGAATTCTTTTTTTAAATTAAAAAAAAGGGTTTAAATTTTGAATGATGTTATTTTGTTTTTACGAATGATAAAAAAAATTTAAAATTTGATAAATATTTGATTTTATAGTGATTAAAAAATGACAAGTGGTATTTTAATTAATTAATATTAGACAACGGGTAATTATAACGGTTTATTGACCTACAATAAAAACATAAAAATTTAATTGAACGTAATGAAAAAATAAAAATTTAATTAAAATTTCTTAAACAATTACCTTTTATTATTAATTAAATTATTCAAGGGAAAAACAATATGTTATCTCTTCACCTTAGTCTATTTTAAAATAAAGATTTACCTAAAACCTAAAGGTTGGTGCTTATGCAAGCCTCTAGTAGGAAAAATAAACTCTATCACAAACTCATTAGATTTGGTCGGTTCTGTTTGATTGTAGTCATGCTACTTTTGTTATAATTGGACTGCTCAAAAATAATATAAAGACAATAAATTAGTTGATGAACATATAATTTGTACTAGTAATAATTAGTTTATCAGAAAATAGAATAAATTAGGTTTTTCTCCATCTTGTTTTATGGGGTAATCTACCTTTTGGTGACAGAGGTGGGAATCCATCACCGACTGGGCTTTCTAGTTGTGCTTTGTTTAAGGCATATGAAAAGTAAGCACAAATGTAGGAAACAGGGGCAATCATTGGACATAGTGTACACCAATAGTTTTAAGCCAATCAAATATTTTGTAACAAATATTCTATTTCTTGACAATATATTAATATATATTATTTTTTGAAACAACACTAATTATGTATCATGTTGTCCATGCCAATAAAGTCCATCTTCCTTGACCATAAAGTGGCTGCAATGATTAATACACAGACCAGGGAGAGTGTAATTGTGCACCCCCCTTTCCATATTTTAATTATTTTTTAGCAGTATTATCTTATTTACATTGTGTTTAGTAAAAGGGAAGGAAGAAAGTTTTTTCTTACATTGATTTTTTAAAAAAAAAGAAAATGTATGTATGAATATATTCAATCAGAAAATTTAAAAGGATTGCTGTGTCTTCAACAAGGACAAAAACCAGTAGTGACAATCCTTAGAACAACTCGAAATGGAACAATTTGACCAAAAAAATCAATACAAAAGACAATCGCGCCAAAATCAAAATGCAATATAAGACAAAATCCCACCCAAAACTCAATCAAAATATTCAAAATAATAATAATAAAAAAAAACTTAAACATCAATATATTGATTTCTTTTGGTTGGTGAAAACAGAATAAAATAAAAAAGTGGATGGATTTGCATTTTTCTGTTTCATAAAAAATTTAATATTTTAAAAAAATTAAAATATTAAATAAGTCTCTAAATTTATTTATTCATTTTAAATAAATTATTAATTTTTATTGTATTGATCCGTCCTCATCTTTTTATTTATATCCAGAGAAGCACCTACTTTAATATAACTACTAATTGCCATTACACCTAATGTCAGATAGCATTTCTTAAATACGTGCTAATTGACATGGCCAAAAATTAAAGATTAAAATAGATATAAATTTTATTTCTTGTAAAATAAAAAAAAATCCTTTTTTTTTCTTTTTCTCCTTCCCTTTTCTCTCCCGATCTCTCTCATCTTAGTCGGGTCTTGCCACTATCCGATCGACATTGTTATTACCAAAAATAGTTTGAATCAGCCTTGATGTCATATTCGGTCGAATAATGACTAGATCCAGCTCGAGATGAGGGAGATCGAGAGGGTAAAGAGGACGAAGAGGAGAAAGAAAGGAAAAAGAAAAGGAAAGAAAATTATTTTTTAATAATGTCACCATGTTACATCAATTCACACTATGAAAATTTTAACCTCATCACCTTCCAAGTGTACAAAAAATGCTCTCTAGTATTAGGTGTAATTAATAGCAGTTTAATCTTTTTGTTATAGGAAATGCTTATCTAGAGACAAATTAAAGAACAAAAACTTATTTGTATACAATAAAACTACATGAACTTATTTAAATAAGGTAGAAAATTCAAGTAGTTATTTATTATTTTAGCCTTTGAAAAATGAGAGGACTAATTTAACTAAAACAAATCAAGTGTTTGCCCAACTCACAAGTAATTAAAAAAGAAATAGAAATAAAAGGACCTTAAGGAACTGATTATAAAATGCAAAAAATTATGTTGAATTCCTAGCTAAATCAACAAACAACCTCGCCCATTTTCTTAGTAAATGTACTCAATAATTTCTTACAAATCTATAAAACAAAGACTTGATAGGCATTAGACAACTTGCCTACCTACCCTGCAAATTTATACAACTTTGTTCACATGATGAAGCATTTACTAGTTTGACTATAGATCTTTTGAAGAAGAAAAGTGTTTCATGTGTGAAAAGTCTCTGGGTCAATCCTATGATCACAAAGGTAGTAAGTAGTTGTTAAAAAAACAAGAAGCATTGACTTAAAAGGGCTATGTAGGTGAGGAAATGCAATTGCTTTGTGTGGTGTCAAATTGAGGGGGAACGACGCCAACCCATACATGAAACAATGACGACAAGAAGTACCAAACGGATGTGTGTGGTTCGGCCTTTTGATTTTGCCTTGGAAATATCTCATATGTTCTATACAGATGGACCAAGAGCTAGACAGATTAGTGAGGAACATTCTTGCAGTAGGTATGCTTCGGTCATAAAAACACGACTCTCTTAGCTTTCAGGGTGGCACGACCTTTTAGCTACAGGAACACGCCTCCGTAACCTGCGTTACCTAACTCATCTTTCTAGCTCAACATTGTCAATACTGGTACTTTGGGGTCTTTGATATCAAAACCTTTTTTTGTTTACAAGATCCATCTAAAATGGTTAGTGTAAAGTATACTTAAGGATTTAAACTCACAATAAATCTATACTAAATATATTAACTATGGTGGATTAAAGAGAAAACAAGCGGTGATATTTCCTGTTTAAATAACTGCTTCCACCTTGTTGGAAAGATACAGGTCAAATCTGGAGCTCGTCTTTTCAACTCAGCTTTAAAGATTATTGCCAATGAGTGGATAGAGATTAAACTTCCATGTGAATGCATTCACTCGTAGTGAGTTCGGTGAGCGACCTTATGTAATTTCTTTTTATTTTTTAGAAACATCGTCGATAATATTTTTAATTTTTAAATAATTTTGTAAAAAGTATTTTTCATCATGATTTATTTTCAATAATGTTTTATCATAACTTTATAAAAATATTAGCACTCGTCAATTATGTAATACATCAAAAACATTTTTTTGAAAATTACAAATATTATATATAAATAATATTGAACTCTTTTTATTTATTTATATCTCATCGTATTCTTACGTTGGTTAGTTTGTTAAGTAAATAAATAATAAATCAAAAATTAAAACAAAGGAAAGATTTTCATGTGTGAAAAACTAATTTTTTATTTTAAGTAAATTGTTTTTAATTGACTTTAATTATTTTATATTATAATAAAGATTGCAATATCTTAATAAAAATAATTATAATGATATGATTCTTATGAAATAATTGAATAAAAAAAAACTAATGACGCTTTGTTGGGAAAAAGAATAATAAATAAAGAGATGAAAAAATAATGGTACTTTATTGTTGAAGTGGGGAAGTCAATATTTTCTAGGTAGGATCGATTTCAAAGAGCAGTGAAGATAGATGAAAAATATTTGAGGTCATTCTCATGCCTAAGACATTTGATGCTACTTAATACAATTTTTTCGATTAACCTGTAAAACATTTTGCTTTCATAAAAGTTTTTCCTCTCCACACGTGAAAAAGACTGAAAACCAAAAACCTTGTCAATTTTGTCAAAGATTTCAATTTTCCATCAAGTTGAAGCCTCTCCACTCTTTATGTTCTACTTATATATTTATATAACATTATCTCTATTTCCGTAATCAATAAGATCTTGTTGTTCAACTCTACACAAACTTAAACTTGAGGTTACAAATGTGATGATAGCAGCAATCACCAACTACTCATGTGAATTGTTTATTACATTTCAAAGTTGATACAGATAGTCAAGAATACAATACATGCTTCTGTGATTTTTTGAGCACAAAACTGTAACATATTTCAAAACTGAACTAGGTCGTATCTCAACTCTCTTGGCATCTACCTCTCGTCTAAGAGGTTGTAAACCATTTTGTGTCCTGGAATTGGTCCAAAACCAAGGCCATTTCATATGTAATTGAAGCAATTCCCGTTCAATTGTAAGAAAATATGCAAATCCTTGGACACTGACGTTTAGCTTCTCACAAGGAAAAGATGGACGTGGTTGGTAACTTGGCATTTGGTAGATTGTAAAAGTAGAATGATTGCCAACAAGATGCAAATTCCCAAAACACCTTTTCATATTTCTATGGACTTTGGTTATATTTTCGGGGTAATAGCAAGCAATTCAAACTGATCCCACTACATACATCACTAGGGTCCAGACACCAACTACATTCCACAACTGGAAAGATGCATATACAGCCCTATGACGATATGAGAGCAAAACTGAGCCTCATTTTTCATCTAAGGAGGGAAAAAAAAACAAACACACCAACCCTTCACCTGTTAACGAGGCTGAACTTACAAAGCTTTAAAGGTTCTGTTCACATTTCATACATACATCCCATGGTTTCAGCCTCAAAGGGAGGTTTCCTTCTCTTGGTTCCCTCTTATGTCACAGGGCATAGCACTAAGAGATTCACCATCTTTGAGACTTGTACCGTCAGATGATGGCAGCATCTCTGCTATTGTCGGCTTGGACTCCATAGAATTGCTTTCAGCCTTCAGCTCATCAGCAAACTTTTGACCATCACCACTTGATCTGCTATCTGTCATAGTCGTAGATGCATCTTTCACTGATTCATCGACTGAAGGCTTCTCAAGCATACCACCATCAGGAGAGATACCACCATAGGATTTAGATTTTCGTGTTGCTGTGCTTGCATGAACACCATTCCTAGAATTCAATCATAATTTTAGTAGGGGTTCAAACATATTAAAACATACATTTTGAATAAATTAACCTGGTAGACCAACCTTTTGAAGGATGAACGGCGCTTGGCTGATTTGGGTGAGCTTGAATGTGTTTTACCTTTCAGCTTTGGCAGTCTGGTCACACAATATGAGCAAAAAAACCATAAGATGAAACAAAATAGCCATACACATTTTATTCATATCACAACTATATGACTATTCTGACAGAAACAAATATGCACAAAGAAACATGATCAGAGCAACAAATAAATTAATGAACACAGAGCAAGCATTTCAACAAAGATGCAGAGGGGCAACCCAATCATCAATTGCCAGATTTGAATATGGCAAGTCACACCGTCTAATAAGCTTGATTTGAAAGCACACCCTTTAGAGAAGAACCGATCATAGGTGGAAAGCAACACTTACATATCAAGAGAAACATCAGGTTTTGGAAGATCAATTTCTTGGCCCTGTTAATATGATCAGGATATTGCACCAGCATGGAGTTAATTTATTGAAATAAAACAACAAACATATGATAACAATTAAAAAGAAAAACAATAAAAAGGTTAGACACCAACTTTGTCATGAATGAGCTGCCAGCGTTGCCTTCTCAGATTCAGTCGTTCCTCATCACCATCTTCATATAGCACCTGCAAGATTAGTCATGAACAAACTCATAGTAAGACTACAATGTGCAGAAAAAAGATAAAAGAAAGATAGCTAAAATTGAAGATTAGAACGAAGTTTGGTTAAGATGATAAATATTAGATAAAGACGAATGACTTTTATCTCCAAGGAGTCATTTGGATTCAATTTGGTGTTTATATAACAGTAGAAGAAGCTAAAAAGAACATAGGTAAAGGGCTCAAGGTGAGAGAAGACATCTTGCCTTTGAATTAACAAAGTCTTCTCATGATGGACCCAGTATATTTCAAGAACAAAGGTGAAGGTTCAACGGAATCCTAGTTGAATGATATGCAAGATAAAGAAAGGGGAAAAAATAGAAAGAGAAGCAGCAGCAAGGAGACTTATGAACATATAGCTTGATGAGATTTATCTCACCCTGTGCTTCATTGTAATGGAGTCATAGGAGGCTACCACACCTTCATAAAATCTGCATAATATAAATTCCACATTAGAAAGCATTACAGGGAAATTTTACTTTACTGTCACAAAACCAGCATGCCATAAAATCAGCCTCTCGTTGAGGCTTCAACTGCTGCCACTTCTCACAAAGCTACATCAAGTAGCACATCAACCAGAAGTGCCTGCACATCAATCCCTAAGTGCAAGCAACTACCTAATCTCAATACTAGCGAACCCATGTCCAAATGCTTGCCAACATGCAAGCCTAAGCTGATAATTCTCTTAATGATTCATCATATTCCATGATGTCCAAATACCAGGACCTCGCCTCCAGTTTTTTGATCTAAACTTTAGAAATACAGTCATTCTTATGGAAGAATACCTGGTTGAAAGCCCTAACAAATATCCAAAGGACCCATCATCATGATTGTTAAGGAACAACACATGATAGCCCTTGAGCTTCATATGCATCAGGTTATGATATTCAGATAGGCTACCTCTTCAGAATCTCAAACTTTCATTGATAAAAGTTAAAGGACAGAATGAGCCTTCTAATAGCTTTCACTTCAAGGCTATTAAAGCAAGCAAAAAACTTCACTAGTTTCGTAAGGGGTAAAAACACAGAATTGCAAAACAAGGTCCTGAAGTACTCACGTCTTGTCCATTGGCCACCAAACTTTTATTCTCCTACCAATCAATTCCTCACCAAGATCAGGCAATTCAGAGGCCTGAAGTAGAAAAATAAACCACAAAAAACATTAAAAATTGCATATCAACTGATATAGCAATTACCTTGAGATGCGGGAGAGGAGGTAGCAAGCAAAATATTGCAACATAGTAAAACAATTGTTATAGGAAATAAAAGGATTATACAAACACAAAGCAAGAAAGGAAGCTCTAAGAATTCTATTGAACTAAATTACTAAGAAAAGAAAGCAAAAGAAGACAGATGATCCTGACAACCAGAACAAGTTATGGCAAGTATGATAACACCATACCATTTCCTTTCCAGCATTTCTTTGCCCCTTGGGATTTGTTTTAGGAGTTTTCTCCAAGTAAGTCCCACCTTTTCTAGCCGTAGTTACAGGTCTAGAATTCATCTTCTATTCAGTTGACAAGAGGAGCAGACTAGTAAGCTTACAGCACAAGCTTTTATTCAGAGTAGAATAGAAATAAAAAATTGTATTGGTCATCTTTGTTTCATACCTGATTACCAGATGCTCCAGTGATGCTTTCATCCAGCATAGCATCATCATCCAAAGTTCTTTTATTTATATATTTCTTTAGAGTTGCCTGCAGCAACTTTTTCTCCTCGAGGTCACTTCGAACTCTAGCTTCCTTTTCTGGGACAAAATACGGAGGAGCTTGGATTGGCTTTGCATCAATCTCAACCCTTCTTGAGCGCTTTGGCCGTTTCCTTTCTGAAGTTTTGTCTTCAGATTTCATTTTCAGACTGGCATCTGTAGGTCGTGTGAGTTTGTCCACAATCTGAGTCTTAAACTCCAATCTCTTTGCTAGTGAGGAATTAGGATCAGCATTTTCAGTTGTCATGCTCTCTTTCCCTTTTGACTGGCCCCTTCTTCGATGACGTCCTCCAGGAAGGCCACCATTTGGAGATGCAGAAGAAGCCCCTATGATTTCATTAATTTGGCAAGACATCTCAGATTCAGTCACTTTTTCATCCTTCAATTGCGGAGCTGCATCCTTCAAATCTGGGTCTGCAACAACTGAACAATCAACTCCTTTGTCATGACGTTTTCTATGATGAGGGATTTGCAGAGGGTTCCTAGCCATACAAATCCAAGAATGATCATGGTCCTCTTTTGCATTCATCAAGGAATTATGTCTTCGGCCCCTTTTCTTTGGCATAGTATCTGGCTCAGTTTCTGATTTGACCGGATATAAAGAGACAAAGTTGTCAGGTCCAGCACCACCAGGAGCATCAGCACCTCGAGGCACCTCCACATGAGAATGCTCCAGGATTTTTGAAGGTTTAATATTTAAGATGCCATTGTTAATTCTGTTGTTTTCTCTGGTACCAGCAGTTACATTCCTCATCAACGACTTGGAAATAGCATCCACAGCTTGACAAAGTTCTCCACGAAAAACAGGACCCACCGTCACCTGATCAACAAAAAACAGTATTCAACTTCATTCCTGATATTGTTCGATACAACTTAACTAAAGCTAGACAGAAATATCATTTCATAAGAAGAAGAATGTAGCAGAGAAAAAAGAAGTGTGCAGATTCTTGGGTACACAGCGCAGAGGTGGCTCTATTAAACAGCAGGCTTTTCAAATCTTGAATAGTTTGAAAACTAGACATGAATCTTTATCCACCTTAAAATTAAAATGATTCAACGGAGTCAAAATAAGTACAAATAGGGAATTTAAGATACCTTAATAAAATATCCTCAATTAAAGGAACCTTCCTACTTGTCTAATTGTAGAATTCCAATGTGAAAACACTAAACTTGCATAGCAGTCAGTTTGGATGGAGTAGCATGGTAAATTGAGGGAATCATACCAAATGGTCCCCAGACTTATTGAGAGCATCAGATTCACTTTTGCAGATTGAAGCAATGATTGGAGAATACTCATCCAAAGCAATGTCCATAGACTGTACTGCTTCCATGAGATAAGGTTTAATCTTATAAGCGCAATTAGCAATGACATTCTCCCCTAGCTTCCATGAAGTAGGTAATATTTTCTGTCATGATGAGTGAACTGTATTAATTGTCTCAAAGAAACAACAAAAAACACAAAGAAAAGAAGGGTTACAAAAAGGAAAATTACCTGATTTTCCTTCCTTACACTAGCCAGAAGAGGACTAAGAAGACCCCAGGAAATATCTTCACTTTCATCTAACACCAAGGTCATAATTGATTCCATGGCCAGAAATACAGTATTAGGATGGTTGGACCTTAAAGTTGAGCAAGGAAAAAGCCACAAGTTGTTAATCAGTTTCAGAAGGTAAATGCAGTGAGCTTATTTGAAGTCTTCCTAAGCTATCACTTCCCTCAATAGGAGGATACTGCTATAGAGTTCTGAATAGCATCCAACATGAACACAATAAATGAAGATATATACATAACACTGTAAGTCACAATACTTTCAAAACCCTTCAGACAATTGCAAAATAGACAGTCTCCTAAGCACAATCATCAAGGTGAAAAGAAATTCTCTTTGATGCATCAGTTGCAAATCTTAAAAACAAAAATGTTAAGGAAACTCGATGGCAACTTAATGTAAAAGGTGACAAGTTTTGGAAACCCATTGAAACATCTTGACGCATAATAAAATCTTACATCAATCAGCAATAAGTGTATTAATTGATACACCGAAGCATGTAAAGATAGCAGTCCACCACAATCAAATTGCACGTATGTAATTGGAGGATTGGGGGGACTGGGTGGGGGGTTAAAGCAAAAGGACTATTATTATTATTTTGAGATTCTGTTTTGTCATAATTGCATATCAAACACGATTATTTATACACAACATCAAACTCTTATCTTCCTTCTCCAGAGCTAATTCCAGTCCCATCGACTTCAGAATAATATAAGTTGATCTAACTTCAAAGTTCAAATGAAAATTGGTCCTTTCCCACCCAAAGAAAAAATGTCTTGCCCATAACTAAGTAGGCAACTTTTTTCAAATCAACTGGATAACTAATTCAGATAATATGCTTCAAAATTTGCTTTTAGTGCAGAGCTCAGCAAATCAAAACTAGCACACCTCCATCCAAGAGCACCTCATCTGCCCAATAATATTCAATTGGAATGTAAAACAAGTAACCCTGGTTTTGTTCCCGTCATTTAGAAGTGGGGGGAAAGAAAGAAGAAAAACTCTTCTCATGTAAGTAGTCAAGCCTGCCAAGAAAAGTTAAAGGTAATGCAAATAGTCACATCCCTGATACACAGGATTATACATTAATGTTCTTAGTCCTACATTTTATTCTGCAACCGATTATTCCAAGAAATATGTGGAGTACAACTAACTTCTTCTTAGAACATAATCGAACAAATAAGACTCAAACAAATATTTGATGGAAAATGCAAATCACCACAAAGGCGATGGCTTCAAGTCATCAGGTTATCAAAAAAATAAATCCATGATTTCTTATGTAGCCTTAGAAAAGCAATTCAAGAGATGCTTCATGTTTTTTACCTCCTTTAAATTCTCCACAACCATAAGTTTTCCAGAATAAAGCACCATGAAACAATGAAGGCCAAGGACATAAATCTGAGTTGCAAATATTAAACTAGCCCTAGAAACACTAAATCTACAAGGATGGATTCATGTAAGATGCTTTCTAACATGCCATCAAGAATGTTAAATCATCGTATTTAGACGTTCATAATCTAATTTATGAAACATAAACAGTGTTGATACCAGCATGAACATTTATATCATGGATACATTTACTGAATTACATGACTTTAGTTTTATCTTAGAATAACTCAATTTCTATCTCAATACACTTGGAGAACACACAGAAAGACCTAAATTATCAAGCATTTGAACAGTGATAGAACAATTAAGTTTAATCATTTTATTGTCAATATATAAAATTCTATAAGAAATTTTGATACATTCATGACAAAGCTTTAAGCTTATTTTATTCAGAATCATACAATTCAAATAGCTTAATAAGTTCATAGAAATGGAAAAAGGAACTACAGTAAATATGAAGATATAAAGTAATAATAAATTCCCGCTTCTAACAAAATCTAGTAATCTTAGACAAGGACAATATCTTCCAAGAACATATAGAAGTCAAACAGCATTCTGGTTATAGAGACATCCAAAAAAATCATCATACTGAAACCAACAAGCTTCTTACCTAATTTTTTTCAAAAATTGCTGAAACATCTCAATAATCAATTCATCACAATCAAGGTCCAACATCAACAAGCACAACCGCACTCTTGCAACAGTATCAAGAATTGAAACTGCCTTTGTATAACAGCGACTGGACCCATGCGACAAATTTTCAAAAGCTGCCACAGTCAGCTGAAAAATTTCCTGAGCACCAAAGAATTGGAAGGCAAATTATGTAAGAACTAAGAACAAAGAGAAAAAAGAACAACATTTGAGTATATATTTAAAAGAAAATTTATTGTGTTTAAAGCTGTTATCATTTGGGAATGGTGGTTTAAGCACAAGAACTCATTTAAACTGCATTAGCTACCTTCATTCTTTCATCATTGTAAGGAGCATCTGGTGCTGTTATTCTTGTAATCTCAGTTATACAGGATGCAACTGAAACCTTCACATCCATATCTGAGTGCCTCAAGAGGGCATCTGAAATTAATGCCTTCATCAACGGTAGAAGTGCCTTCTGCATCGACCGAGGTGGTGCCTGCTCCACGCTGATAAGCAGGTTCTCAACTTTCTGAAAGACAATGAAACCAAAAAAAAAAAAGGTAAGGGGTTTAAGGACAAAATCAAAGAAACAACAAAGAAAGTGGGGGGAAAGGGTGAAAACTTCGAAATGAAAAAAATTAGAAGTGACAGAAACATTCAAAATAACCATAACATAAAGGACAGAACATAAAAAATGAAAAAAGAAAAGAAAAATTGAAAATGAGCCACATCACCTTCCAAACCATGAATCTAAAGATTAACCGCGATGGATTCAACAAATAATGATCAATATAATATGCATAAAGAACTAATCATCAAATTAAATAAAAGTATACTTATAAAAATAAATCATCAACAGCTTATCACATAGTTTCTAAGCAATTGAACAAAGAAAAGCCATGACTGTTATACTAACCCGCAAACATAATACAGAACATTTACATAACAGAAAATAGAAAACAACCATTAGGTCCATGACTCATGGTCCAAAATTCCAACCAATATAGTGAAGGAATTTCCATCAAATGCATTTACAACAAAATTTAGATACAAAGGACATAATAAGTGATAATTATCAGAGGTAATATAAGAAAATCGTAAGGAAACGGCAAACCTAAACCTTTTTAGTCCAAAGCTAAACAAATAACAAAACCAACAAAACCCAACTTCAGATAATTCCGACATTAACCCATCAAGGACAAACCCATTTCGGTTCATAAATCCTAAGTCAATATTGCAATGAAAAATTCATCAAAAACCCAAAAAAAAAAAACGCATGCCATGCATCAAACAGAGATAAATGAAAGGAGTAAAAAGGTGGTTATCTTATCTTACATCAAGAAGAAAGAGAAGCTCATCAATAGAAGATGGTGGATTAAGGAGGTTGTTTCCAGCTTCCTTAAGTTGCCCCTCAAGCTCCATTTTTCTCTCAAAAGAAATCATTTTTTCTTTAAACAGTCACAGTCACTTTCACTTAACAAAACCCTAGGCCAAAATGCCCTCTTTTTTTTCCTATTTTGCTTTTGTCTTTCAGACTATCACTGATTTTTGCACTAAAAGGCTAAAACCCACAGCAAAAACACTCCCATTTTTTTCCTTGGCCATCCAAAAATACTCCCATTTAGACTCCTAAACAAACAATGCTGACAACAAAGACAGCAAAGTGTTAAGCATGCAAGACAGTGAAATGACTTTCAGAACCAAAAAATGGGCAGTCCCGGATTCTTCCCCTCTATCAATTTTATAATTTGGTGGGTTTCAAATCCGATGACTATTTAGGAATTTTCCATTTTAAGATTTTTCTCGATTTTTATCATTCCTATGGCTCCTCTCTTTCTCTCTAAAGTGTGGGCTTTTTAGCTCTCTCATAATGTTATTTATTGGCGGGTACATTTTGAGAGAGAGAGGAGTGAGAAGTGTGACACTGTGCCCAGTCATCTCTATTGTCAAATTACTAATATGTCCTTGTACATTTGGATATGAAATTATGAATATTTTGGGTGACTTTGATAAAATCCTTCAAACTTTTTACTACCATTCCATTAGTTGTTTTAATTTTCTACATCTAGTATATGGCCTAATTCGTCATTTTCAAGGAATATGAACTAAATAATCTTTAAAAAATGTCCTTTATAGCAACCAGGAAGAGGAATCTTAGACCAAATCCAAACCAGTAGTGATACCATCTTGGAAAGAGAGATACCTTTTACTAACCTGGTAAAGTTCCATGAACAAACACAACTCAAGCAAAACAGTATCTGATCAAATTCTGCAGTGACAATATTTAAAAACAAATAATCCAGTAAGAGAGGTTCTGCAATTTGTTGTTTTAGCTTCAAGAAGCAAGGTTTCTTCATATTTTACTTGAAATATACGCCAAAGAGTAATGTTTTATATCAGCCAAAAAGAAAAAAGTAGTAACATGCTTAAGACCATAAAGGAGAGAGCAATGTTTGCATGTCTCAGCATATGAAATACAATTATGGGTGTTTTCGCCCGCAATAATGAAAGACAAAATACAAAAGATGGAACACGGTCAAAAAAAGGTCTCCCTGGACTCTAATCAACATAGGCTCTGTGAATGTTAATCTCTAGTTCAAACCCAATAAACTAGCTTATCCTTGGGACTTGATATGGTCCTGAAGAAAAGTAAGAGCTGTACTATCCTCTCCAAAATCCTGAAACCCACCAGAAGGAGAAAGAATTAAAAACCCACTTACAAAACATGCCAGCACATTAGTACAACAGGCAATATATATGCCGAAATGGATTCATACCTTCACAACAACACAGGAGCAACCAACTACCTTCCTGGCTTTTCCCTCTGAATCAATCTTGCATAACTACAAGGAGAAGATCCCAATGAATCACATGAATAATTGCATAAGGTTGTGTTTGGTAACTTGAATTTGAAGAAAGGGATTCGGATATCAAATTTAGTAAAAAATTGTGTGATAAAACACATGTAAACATGACTTTCAGAATTATTTTCAAATTCATGGACTTTGTCAGATCCCTATTTAGTGATGAATTTGAAATTGAAATACCTATAGTAAGTTATGAATTCAAAATTCATCTTCTTATACCCTTTCAAATACATAAGTAAACTGAATGTTAACTAATTTCTACATAGTATGTGCATTTTATTCTCACAATTTATATAGCAAACCAAATCCAAATCGACTCTCTCAAATTCACATTCCCTAACATAGCATCAGATTTTGACATTTTGCCAGCTATAATGGAATCAGAACTTAGTGGCAGTAGAAGTGGTCATGCACACAGAGCAATTGTAAAAATGAAAGTCTAAAGCACATATGATGTAGCCACCATACAATCCCTTAGTATCAGAATATTTTCTACTAGCTACGAATAAGACTAAGCCATGACTTGCTACTTAAAATGACCTCAAAAAGGAAAAAAGGAGGCAAAAAGGTTTGGCAAAAAGTAATACTTACACCAGCCCACTCGCCAAGGACCTTGGCACTTGGAATGGGCAACAAATCAGTTTGGTGGTCAGAGCAAAGTGCTTTGACCAGCTTGACATAGTCAGGTTGGTCACAGTCCTCTGCCAACAAACAGAGCAGGGCAGCATGCTTCTCAATCACCTTTGCACCTTCATGAAGGCCTCTAGCAAGCCCACCATGAGCAAGTGATTTTCTCAACACAACCTGGATAGCTGTCGTCAAATCCATCTCAGGTGCCTCAATTGGAGCAACAGTGGCAACAGCCTCCTCACTGCAACAGACAAAAATAGGAAACATGATGCTTCTAGAACTTGTAACAAGCTCAAACTCACAACCCTTTTCTTTTAATCAATGATAAAAAATCTGCAGTGTAACAGCTGATTTGTTGCAATATTTCAAGTACTAAACCAGTACATTGACATAACACATAAGCATCTGATTCTCTAACAGGTTCTTCCCAATGAAGTGATCCAATTTTATTGATGGATGGGTAAAGAAGAACAAACAATAAATATCAAATAATTATCAAAACATTTTATGATCTATAAACAATTCACACACACACACGCCAATATATAAAATAAATTCAAATAAAAACAAATACAATCAATAATAATGTAAAATCTTTTGTATAACTTTCATATTACTTTACAAGTATTGTATTTTGTATACTCAAGATAACAATTTTTACCACCTTCAACAGTTCTCAAGGAATACAGTGCATGAAATGCAGTTGCACCATGCCTGAATTTGAAATTAAAAGTTAACTGCCACCTCAAAGAAACTATTCTCCCTGCAAATCTAAGTGTACAAATTCATGATGTTCAGCTTGACAGCCGAATCACAGAGTGTAAAACGCCCAAACACTCGAAAAAGAGGGTTATATCAAAAGGGAAAAGAAACTCCAAAACAGCTTAATGCAAACACCTTAGCCACTCCCCCGGATAAAGACACTACTGCAATTTGCAATCATCTTAACCTTACCAAAAGTACTTATTCTAAAACAAACTTTACACATTGTCGATCAACTCAATAGCTAACAAATTCTAATACAAAAAGCCATTAAAGGTAGTTGCAATAGGCCTACCAAACATATCAAAATAAAAATGGGAAATGCATTTTAAAGGCAACTAACTACTACAAGAAAAGGGTCATTCTAAAATATGCGGATGACCATTTCAATGGATAATTCTCTTAGAAAAGTAACACGTTTACTTACCCTGACATTTTGCTTGTTGATTTTCAAACTCTTTCCTCACTGCAGAACAAAAAGAATTCATAGGAAACCTGTTAAAGATTATGGTCAAAGAAATTACACAGAAATTAAAAACATTGCTAGAATTCAAGCTTAACCAACTAAGAATCTTCATTAAAAAAATCTAGTTGCTCATGATTGGCAAAAGAAAAAGAAAAATAAAGAAAATTGATAAACATAAAAAAAGACAATTTGACATTTGATTGTCTTAATAGAGAGAGAGTTTACCTTTCAAGCAGAAATCAAAGTGACGTGAAGGTGCAGAGCAGAGGCAAACGAAATGGGAAGAAAAAGAAGGAAAAAAAAAACGAAAGGGCTGGCTAAACCCTACTTTTACGATGAATTTACCATCTTGTCCTGTTTCTTGGGCTATCCTTTCTTGGGTCTCCTTTCAAATGGACAATTCCCATAGTATTATCTACAATCTTTTCTCGTTAAGCTGCTTTATTTGCTTCTTTGTTTATCTAGAGACGGCATTGAGTATCTTATTGCAGGGTATCCGTAGATATTTGATTATTATATAAGGTTAGAGTATTTTATAATTAAATTTAAAATGGGTTCAGGTAAAATTTTATTATCTATATTAGGTTTGAGTACCACCCTAGTTATGGACTCGATTATGTTTTGTTTTAATTTAATATAATTCAAGATAAACTCATATTATTAATTAAATTAAATCATGAAACTATGATTATTAATTAACTTATAATATTTTTTAATATATATACTTTATATATTGTGTTAATTTATAAAAAATATAATTATTATATATATATACACTTTTAATATATATACTTTAAATATAAATATATTTATTTTTTATTTTTTATTAACGTTACAAAAATTATAAATCATAAAATTATTAATTACAGTATATAAACCTTTGTTTATTAATTATAATATATATACTAAAAGAGAGATTTTGATATTAGAATAGTTTTGAAACTTAATTTTTTTTAATTTTATATAATTAAGANAATTTTATGTAATTAAAGATAAACTTATATTATTAATTAAATTAATTTATGAAATTATGATTATTAATTAACTTGTAATATCTTTAATTTATATACTTTATATATTGTGTTAATTGATAAAGAATATAATTATTATTATACATATACTTTAGTATATATATTTTAAATATTAGCTTTTTAAAAATCTTGATTGTAAATTTATAAGAATAAATGTGACATTCATATCACGTAAACTATAAAAATTAAAATTTAGTTTTTGACATCAACTTAATTGAAACTAATTTATATCCTCTCAAATTCTAAAATTCGCTTTAAATACTCTAACTATAAAAATTTGATATGGTAATGTTAAATAAAAAAAAATTCAATTTTAACGCAAATGTACGACAATAAAAATAAAATTATATTGAGTTAAAAATAAATATTATTAAAATATTAACGTAAATATATAAAAGTTATAATAACAGATCATGTTAGACAAAATGAACATACTTTTAGTGAAAATAAATGTATGGTAATAAAGATAAAGGCTTATATTGAAAATTAACATTATAAAAAACTTTGATGTAAATTTATAAGAATAAAAAAAAATTTATATCATAGAAACTACAAGAATCAAATTTTAGTGTTTTATATAAACTTAATTAAAACTAATTTGTATCTTCTCAAATTCTTAAATTCACTTTAAATATTCTAATTATAAAAATTTGATATGTTAATGTCAAATAAAAAAATTGTAATTAAAATTCTAATACATAACATTTAACGTCATATAATATTAATATTAATATAATGAGTTTAATTTAAAACTTTAATGTCACATAACATTATGTGACATTAATATATTAACTTTAAATATATATTAATATTACTTATAATTATATAATTATAATGTTAACATTTTTTATCTTTAAATAGTATAATATTTAAATATTTAATAACAATGAGTTTAACCTAATTAAAGTATTTAAATATAATAATAAAGTGTTTAAATATTTTATTATATCTTTAATAATTTTATTAAAGACAAAAGTTACATAATGTTTCATATAAAAGTTAGATGATATTTTAGAGCCTCCAATAATACTCCAAACTGGAAGCCTAGAGAGAGAAAGAAGGACCTTTCAGAAATTTTATCGATTTTTCTCTTGCTAGAATCTGCCTTTTTTAATCTATTTCTCTCAAAAGAACCTTCCTTCTTTCCACTTCTTCAAGGTAAGTTCCTTCTTCATTTCTCCATCTATTTAATCATTTGATTAATTTATCGTTTAATTCTTCGAAATTCATTTCTGGGTGAAGCTGGCTTTTAGTTGGTTTGGAGGATTTATAGCCTTAAATTTATTGTAATTTCTTGCAGATCTGGTGAAATTCAATCTGGGTGTTTTGCAAATTGACTCATTGTTTGGGGTTTTCGTGGTAATCTAGGAATCTTTGTCTTCTTGGGTTGTTATTGGTTGAAAAAGAAATTAGTTTTTTTTTTGTTTTTGGTTTTTCAAGTGATGTCTTTGTTGCCAAAGAGCGATTCAATCCAAATCCGTGAGGTCTGGAACGATAACCTTGAGGAAGAATTCGCTTTGATTCGTGAAATAGTTGATGACTACCCCTTCGTTGCCATGGACACCGAGTTTCCAGGCATTGTGTTGCGCCCCGTGGGCAATTTCAAGAACAGCTATGACTTCCACTACCAAACTTTGAAAGACAATGTCGATATGTTAAAGTTGATTCAATTGGGTCTTACGCTTTCCGACGACCAAGGAAACTTGCCTACTTGTGGAACTGATAAGTATTGCATTTGGCAATTCAATTTCTGCGAGTTTAATGTCAATGAGGATGTGTTTGCTAATGATTCCATTGAGCTTTTGAGGCAAAGTGGAATTGATTTCAAGAAAAACAATGAGAAGGGCATTGATGCAATGAGGTTTGGTGAGCTTTTGATGTCTTCAGGGATTGTTTTGAATGATAGTGTGCATTGGGTTACTTTCCATAGTGGCTATGATTTTGGGTACTTGCTTAAGCTCTTGACTTGCCAGAATTTGCCAGATACACAAGTTGAGTTCTTTAGTTTGATCAATATTTACTTTCCTACCCTTTATGATATCAAGCATTTGATGAAGTTTTGCAACAGTCTGCACGGTGGATTGAACAAGCTTGCAGAGTTGTTGGAAGTAGAAAGAGTTGGGATTTGTCATCAAGCGGGTTCAGACAGTTTGCTCACATCTTGTACATTCAGGAAATTGAAAGAGAATTTCTTTAGTGGCTCTTTGGAAAAGTATTCCGGTGTGTTGTACGGTTTAGGTATTGAGAATGGACAGAGTACTTATTGAAAATGAAAAGTAATAAAAACAAAAAAAGATTTGGACAACTGTTTGTTTGTCTGTACGAGTGTGCCTCCTACCCACACTTCAATGTACACTGTTGGCAACAATTTTCGTAATTTATGTATATTTTCTTAGGCTTATTGTTCTCTTTGTTCTTTCTGTTGCTGCATTATAAATTTTTATGTTTCATGTATCTGTCAAGTATCAAGTGGTGCATTTATGTTCATATATTATGTGATAGCAAATTGGAAAAATGATGGAGCATAATCTTGATGGTTATATTTCTAACTATGAATGAACACAATATTTACACCACCACCATTGCTTCTGAAATGTCACTGCACAATCCTAAAATAGTGCATCTTTTAGGGTATTTAATGGTAGACATCCATTTCTATTAAGTATTAGAATGTTATCATCCTTTTCTTGAATGCCTTGCTTTTGTATCTATCATATTTTCTAGAATTAGATTACTTCCTATATTGTTTCCCTCACCCCACTCTTCTCTGTCCATCTCTCTCTCTCGTGCACGTTTAACCCTTTTATTTAGTGGTTGTGACTGGTGATCAAGAATAATGACTGACATCCGACGGGCCTTGTGTCTGTTGTACCAAATCTTACTCTTATTATCTTAAAGGTAAAACTAATTAATGGTTGAATGTTCTCTATTTTCTACTGCATTGCTGATTATTCCTTTGTACAAGTTGGGTCTATAAGGCAGTACTTCTTGCCTAGCAACCTCTCTTCTTCGTCATTCCACTTTCTGTTAGTGTCAATTCTCCCATTGCAACAATTTTTAGAACTTGCCTGTTGAAGCTTATTGCCTAAATATATCATATATCCCCTCGAATGCCGCATTTTCCATCAATTCTCGTTCTTTTTAGGTAATTTTTTATATTTTCATATACAGCTCTGTCCACAAAGATTTGAGTGACAATGAATGCGAAATTCACCTTTTAAATTATTTCATGATACGTTTTGGTATAATCACTGCACATAAATCTTAATCCACAATTCATTGAACAATTATTTTGAAGGCTTACTTCATCCTAAGGAATCTTGATATTTTCTTTATTTTTCAGGTAATGCAGCAGGGGCCCTAGGTTTTTTCTGTTAATATCAGATTGAGAAGCAAAAATATGGGTACTTATCGATCACAGTTACCAAAATTTATTAAATATCTCTTCATTCTGACTGAGTTTAAAAGTAAACTTTCACTGTCAAGTTCTTTCTTTTTATCGTTGCTATTCTAGTTTCAGACTTCTGGATGGTAATGAAAGCTTGATCTAAATTTAAGGTCTCTCTGCATAGGAATTACTGCTCTATGATTTCTTCAATATACGAGGTAAGATCCATTATCTAGGTTATCTCTTCTCAAGGAATAAATATTGTTTGGACGTTGCTGTTTGGGAAAATGGATCTCACCTGAAATCTGCCTCAATCCTTATCTGTTAGGTAATTTGCCTTTTCCTAGGTTGGTGAGTTTTCTTCAGAGATCATTTTTTTTTCCTAGGTTGGTGAGTTTTCTTCAGAGATCATTTTTTTTTTCTGATGTGACATGAGGGAAAATTCAGGACCTTAGCAATGGTTATTCATCATTAGAAGAGGCGTCTTATAAAGAATACTGTTTACCTCACTCTTTTTGTCTCTTATTAATGCATTGAGTATGCAAATACAAGGTTTGGCACATCTAGTTTCTGGTTGGGGATTTCATACAATCTATGCATGTTTAACTTATATTATGATCTTTGACATTTTCCTTCTCTTGTAATTTTATAAAGCTGCTTTAAATTGTGGTTAGAATATTTACTTTCATCCTCCAAACAGGCTCATTGCCTAAATAGGTGGTTTTGTCACTCCAGCTTGTCCTTTTAGTAATTAACTAGGCTGTTGCTAGATAGTATACAGATACATGCACGCAGAAGCATGTTGGCACCTAGGTACCATATGATATCACACTCTTGATTTTTGAAGGCTCAAATTCAAATTTCTCTGCCATTTTTTAACCCTTGGCATCATCTTGAGCAATTCATATTTAGGTGTTTGTTTATTCATTATACAGAGGATAATAGGATGAGAAACGTTGTTGTCAACAAGCATGGATTGTTTATAAAGCCCTTCCACCCTGTATTTATCAATCTCTGTATCTGTATCTATGTATTGATCTCTGTGTCTGTATATTATCTAGCAACAAGGAATGTTCTACTTCCCTTGGCTTGTTAGAGTGCTGTGTATCTTTGTGTCTTGAGTAAGCTAGTTGCTGAGTTATTTATTATTGATTCAGGTTCCCCTTATTTGATGCTTTTTAGTTATTTCTAACTCCATTCACCATTTTACTTTTTTTTTTTTTTTTTTGTGCTTTTACCATTACAGCTTTCTACTTTTCTAGTACAAGCTTAATGCCTGGGATATTTTTGAGTTTTTATGTATTCTAAGATGCTCCATTCTGTTGAGGACCTTGAGGCACTCTTCTTGCCTTTCATGAAATGCCTGAACTTTGCACAGACCTGGGCAACAAAGGGGTTTAGGACAAAATTTCTTGATTGGCTGCAAAATTAAGAAATTAGGAAACTTAAGTAGGTATACTAGGTTTTATAATGCTTGGATGTATGGGTTTCTTTGATAAGGGAAGAGAAAGTGTTACAACAAGTAAAGTGAGATGCACTAGAGGCGACGGAGAGGAAGATTAAGGCAATTCTTGAAGTTTCAAGTGCTTTATGGCAGGAGGTGAGAGATAAAAGTTAGGGAAAAGATAGTGAAAGCTTGGCGGCGAAGCATGAAGGAGAATAGAATAGGAAAGAGTTGAGAGAGAGTATTTGGGAAGAGTTGAGGGAGAGCTTTTAGAGAGATTAATGAATTCGGTGAAATTTTGATTTGCATCTTTAATTGCCAAGCTCATATATATATATATATATAATGTGCTTATTGGATATCATCGAAAGAAAGAACGTGTTAATGATAAGAACACGTCCATTATGTCATAACGCATTTATCATGGGATAGCATGAGAGCTCGGTAGTGAAACGATGTTTTGGTTTAATGAGACAGTGGAGTTAAGTCGCACTTAACAATGTGTCAGTGTTTTTTAGGGAAAAAGGAAAAAGGTGAAGCACATATACTTTAATGAAAGGATAAATGGATGATCTTTTAACTATCTTCATGTTTTAGTTATTAAGTCAAGCTTTCAAGAACATTTCAAAAGTAAAATAAACTCATAAATCTTGTCACATGTTCTGAATTGTCGTCACTATTCTCTGTCATGGTATGGCTCCATTGACCTAATGTATGATATTAGTTGTATGATGTAATGATGAGTGATGATGGTCCTCATCCTCTCACAAAAGAAGAGATATTCAATCATGCACATGCCATGGCCAGACTTGGTTTTTTCTTGTATGCGCAGGATGCTTTTTCATGTGAAGTTCCAGTTGGAGCTGGTTTCCACTTTCTTATCTTTATTTTCGGTTTGTTGGTTTTTACTTATTTTTATAATGTTGGTCATGTTTTTTATGTAATAATGATTTTTTTTTTTGTTCCTTTTAATGAAATTTCATGATTCAGTAAGAAAAAATGAACAACTTTTATAAGTGTGAAGCAACTTTTGATTAGCAAGGAGATAGAATTTACACTCGTTTAAAGCTCCTTTTTTTTCAAATTTAATTTTTTCGTGGATATTGTGAAAAAGTTTACATAATTAAATTGCAATCAAATTCTTTTATCGTGACTACCAAATACTTATGGATATAAGTTGTGTTCTTAATAAATGTAAGTATATAAAGAATATTAATGTTGCATATAAGTAAAACTTGTTGGTAATATAAGTGGTTATTATTAATATAAAATTTTAAGTTCTTTAATGGATCACGTTATTCATCATAATTTGCAAATTTGATGCACATCGAGTTGAGTTGGAATATAATTGTTTAAATCCAAAATCAATTCGGATGGATTAGATTTTTTTTAACAAATAATATATTTTATTTAAGTTTATCTTAAATTAATTTTAAAATATTAACACATAAAATTTTATTTTATTAATTGAATAATAAAAATTTTAAAAAGGAAATACCTACTAAAGTTGACTCATGATCATACTATGTAATAAAAATAAATGAATTGATAAATTTTTTGAAAATTTAATAAAGGAATTGATCATAATATTGAAAGAATTGGAGTAATAACTGAAATAAATATTGATAAATTCGTATATGAAAAATTTACGTTTATTTTAGATTTTTCTTTTCGTGTTCAAAAGGAAGTAAGCAAGGGAAAGGCAATCGACTCCATACCATTCCCATCTCTTTCCATTATATATATATATATATATATATATATATATATATATATAATTTTAAATATGATTTTATTGATAGTGTATAGTTTTTATTAACTCTTTAATTATAATTGTCAAAATTTGGATTCCTAATAGCTCACAGATAATTCAAACTCTAAGGGAGAGATTATTAATTTTCGCTTCAATGGATTGTACAAGAACTCTACTTTTTTGGATCAATTTAACATTTTCTATGGATACGCCCTACAATTTATATATGAATTTCTTTTGTATTCACTTTCTCAATTAATTCAATAGCTCTTTCATTGTTTTTTGAAATGAAATTTTATTTTTTTAATTATCCGGTTATAAATTTTGCAAGATTATTAAGGTGACTATATGAATTTGCAATTCTGATAATAGCAGTGTTGAGTTTTGAGTTCATATTTCATTTTTGCACAACCTTATGTAATTCTTTTATATTTCATGACCTATCTTTAATTAATAATTTTGGAAATCTCATGTAAATTATGACCTAAATTAGATGTTTTAATTGAAGTTACATAAAGAAGAAGAGGTATCATGTGATACGAAATTTTATTGATATTAAAAATTTTAAAATTACTTCTATAATGTATATACAAGTTATACAGTGTTACTGTATCGGATATAAACTCGTTGGAGAAACAGAACAGTGAAACCTCTCTTTTTCCCGAGAAACAAACAAAACAGATAAAAAGGAAGAAACCATAAAGCAGTAACCACGACAAGTCAACGACCAGTTCTTAAGAAAAAGGAAAAACCCATTTTAGGGCCTCCAATCATACTGCAAACAGGAAACCCTACAGAGAGAAAGGAAGTACCTTTCAGAAATTTTCTTGATCTTTCTCTCTCTAGAATCTGCCTTGTTTATTTATTTCTCTCAAAAAAACCATCCATTTTTCCACTTCTTTAAGGTAAGTTCCTTCTTCATTTCTTCATCTATATAATCATTTATTTAATTTATCGTTTAGTTCTTGGAAATTCATTTCTGGGTGAAGCTGGCGTTTATTTGGTTTGGAGGATTTATAGCCTTAAATTTATTGTAATTTCTTGCAGATCTGGTGAAATTCAATCTGGGTGTTTTGCAAATTGATTCCTTGTTTGGGGTTTTCGTGGTAATCTAGGAATCTTTTTCTTGGGTTGTTATTGGTTGAAAAAGAAATTAGGTTTTTTTTTTTTTTTGGTTTTTCAAGTGATGTCTTTGCTGCCGAAGGGCGATTCAATCCAAATCCGTGAGGTCTGGAACGATAACCTTGAGGAAGAATTCGCTTTGATTCGTGAAATAGTTGATGACTACCCCTACGTTGCCATGGACACCGAGTTTCCAGGCGTTGTGTTGCGTCCGTTGGGCAATTTCAAGAACAGCTATGATTATCACTACCAAACTTTGAAAGACAATGTCGATATGTTAAAGTTGATTCAATTGGGTCTTACGTTTTCCGACGAGGAAGGAAACTTGCCTACATGTGGAACTGACAAGTATTGCATTTGGCAATTCAATTTCTGCGAGTTTAATGTCAATGAGGATGTGTTTGCTAATGATTCTATTGAGCTTTTGAGGCAAAGTGGGATTGATTTCAAGAAAAACAATGAGAAGGGTATTGATGCAATGAGGTTTGGTGAGCTTTTGATGTCTTCTGGGATCGTTTTGAATGACAGTGTGCATTGGGTTACTTTCCATAGTGGTTATGATTTCGGGTACTTGCTTAAGCTCTTGACTTGTCAGAATTTGCCGGATACACAAGCTGGGTTCTTTAGTTTGATCAATATTTACTTTCCTACCCTTTATGATATCAAGCATTTGATGAAGTTTAGCAACAGTCTGTACGGTGGATTGAACAAGCTTGCAGAGTTGTTGGAAGTAGAAAGAGTTGGGATTTGTCATCAAGCAGGTTCGGATAGTTTGCTCACATCTTGTACATTCAGGAAATTGAAAGAGAATTTCTTTAGTGGCTCTTTGGAAAAGTATTCTGGTGTGTTGTATGGTTTAGGTGTTGAGAATGGACAGAGTAATTGAAAATGAAAAGTAATAATAACAAAAAAGATTTGGATAACTCTTTGTTTGTCTGTAAAAGTGTGCCTCATACCCACACTTCAATGTAAACTGTTGGCAACAATTTTCGTAATTTATGAATATTTTCTTATGCTTATTGTTCTCTTTGTTCTTGCTGTTACAGCACTATGAAATATTATGTTTCATGTATCTGTCAAGTGTCAAGTGGCATATTTATGTTCATATATTATGTGATAGCAAATTGGGAAAATGATGGAACATTATCTTGATGTTTATATTTCTAATCATGAATGTACACAACATTTACACCATCACCATCTAGGAGCAGCTTCTGAAATGTTACTGCACAAACTTAAAATAATGCATTACTTTTTAGGCTATTTAATGGTAGACGTCCATTTCTAGTAAGTGTTTAAATGTTATCATTTTTTTTTCTTAAATGCCCTGTTTTTGTATCAATCATATGGTGTGGAATTAGATTACTTCCTATATTGTCCCTCTCCACCCCCCCCCCCCCCCCTCGCCCTCTTCTGTTAATCTCTCTCTCTCTCTCTCTCTTCATTCGGACTGAGTTTAAAAGTAATCTTTTCACCATCAAGTTCTTTCTTTTTAACATTTCTGTTCTAGTTTCAGACTTCTGGATGGTAATGAAATTTGATCTAAATTTAAGGTTTCTCTGTATAGGAATAGCTGCTCTATGATTTCTTCAATGTGTGAGGTAAGATCCATTATCTAGGTTATCTCTTCTCAAGGAATAAATATTGTTTGGGAGTTGCCATTTGAAGAAATGGATCTCACCTGAAATCGGCTTCAATGTTTATTTGTTAGGTAATTTGCCTTTTCCTAGCTTGGTGACTTTTCTTCAGAGATCATTTTTTTTCTTCTGATATTACATGAAGGGAAATTCAGGACCTAAGTAATGGTTTGTTAATCATTTGAAGAGGTGTCATATAAAGAATACTGTTTACCTGACGCTTTTAGTCTGTTATTAATGCATTGAGTATGCAAATACAAGGTTTAGCACATTGAGTTTCTGGTTGAGGATTTCATACAATCTGTGCAATTTTAATATATATTATGATCTTTGTCATTGTCCTTCTCTTGTAAGTTTATAAAGCTGCTTTAAATTCTGTTTAGAAAATTTACTTTCATCCTTCAAACAAGCCCTTTGCCTCAAGTTCAACTTTCTCTGCCAAGTTCAACTTTCTCTGCCTTTTCTTAACCCTTGTTATCATCTAGAGCAATTCATATTTAGATGTTCGTTTATTCATCATGCAGAGGATGATAGGATGAGAAACATTGTTGTCAACGAGCATGGATTGTTTACAAAGCCCTTCCTTCCTGTAGCTATGAATCTCTGTATCTGTATATCATCTAGCAACAAGGAAGGTTCGACATCCCTTAGCGCTGTGTATTTTTTGTGTCTTGAGTAAGCTAGTTCCTGAGTTATTTATCATTGATTCAGGTTCCCCTTATTTGATGGTATTTAGTTATTTCTAACTCCATTAAGGAAACATCATTTTTCATTTTTTTATTTGCTTTTACCATTGCAGCTTTCTACTTTTCTAATACTAGCTTAATGCCTGGGATACTTTTGAGTTTTAATATATTATAAGATGGACCATTCTGTTGAGGACCTTGAGGCACTCTTCTTGCCTTTCGTGAAATGCCCCAACATTGCACAGATCTGAGCAACAAAGGGGGTTATGACAAAATTTCTTGACTGGCTGCAAAATTTAAGAAATTAGGAAACTTAAGTGGCTAGACTTGGTTTTATAGTGCTGGTATGTATCATAGAATGTTATCCTTAGTTATATTTATGGCATGTGCCTCTGCAGTCTCTCTGTCATGTTCTTATTGGTATATCTCATGCCTGCCACTCTAATTAGTTTGACTATGATTTATGGAAATTGCATGGAAACAAGTTTGATGAGAGTGGATATGCTAGTAAGAATAATGATTTAAATATAAACGTAAATAGGCTCAGCCCTTCATAGTCAGATTCTTGTCTTTGTTGAAGCATGGTTTCAGTATTTATGTGCTCTGTTGATTGCCCAGAAATTCTTTTGAAACTAGCAGATGTCTAGCCTGTGTCCAGCATGTGCGGGTTTGTTAAAGCTGCATTCATATAATGTGTCCTGTTAGCAATATGTATGTGCTATGAGGCATATGCCAACTGAAGAGCTGTTGCTTATCATGTTAGGCTGTTAGGCTGTTGAAATGCATTATTAGTAGCCTGCTTTTTCTGTCAAACACATGATTGACCCAACATGTATTGCTGTTTCTGCTAATTTGGTGGTTGTCAACATTTAGCAAGTTGTATGGAATTGCTTTAAGTGATTGGCAGCTGCTTCCATGTGCCTTGCTGATGATAGTCCAAAATATCAAAAATTAAAAAGAAGAGTTACCCTACATGCGGACTGTAGTCTGGCAATGCCTTGAGGATTATTCGACTGGAAGAAAATGGGATTCTGGTAGGCTAATTGGCTTTGTGTTGGTAATTATTGTTGATTATTATTAGATGCTAGTTTCGTTTGCTGCGTGGATATTATGTTAATTACCTCTGTGTTGGCCAATGTGCATGCCTAGGCCCTTCTTTCTGATGTCTATTGGGATATTATGTCACAAATAGGCCTGTCTATCCTATTTCCTCCAGGCATTTAGAATGGTGAGTACAACAAATAGTCAATGTGGTAAGGATGGGTTATTCACTTATTTGAACCCAGGTTTGTCTACTCAGTTTATGGGAGTTAGAGAAGCATAAGGCCTTTCCATGGTTGCAAACAACTTTATCTGCTTGCTGCTTGAGCTCTTCAAGGTCAAAGCAGATTAAAATTTTACTTGCATTTTTATTTATTACTGCATTGTTCTTGTTAGGTTCATAGAATAATTAAATGGGTATTTTGGATATCTTTTTCTGACTTGGAGAAGAAACTGATTCATGTTACCATTTTTTTTCTTTTAGTTATTCACCTGGATTTTGGCTTATAGGACGAGAATCGCATGGAGCTGAGGGAGCATCGGTCGGTTTCGGTTGGGAGCAGTGCTCCGAAACTAACCTAGCAAAGATCATGTGGGAGCAACTGGAATCGACTGACCCTCGGATTGGAACGTTAACGGAAATTGACCATACTTAATCAGATGTTCGATTGCTAACCAATTAATTTATTTTTTTGTAATAACTGAAAATTATTATTTTAATACTTGTTATGAGATGTTTAAAAAAATAATAATAAAAGTATGACATAATACTTTAAAAACTTTTAGAACTATTTAAGAAAATTCGAATAAATTTTCATCATTTTATTATATTTATTAAATTTTTGTATTTTTATTTAAAGGTAAATAAATCTTTATAACTAATAGTTAATTAATTATTATTCGTCAAAATATTATTTATCATTTATGTCAAATAAAGTTAACATAACATGTTAATATAATATAATAAAAGATGATATGACATGATAGCATGGTTATGTGATATTTTTATTTTCAGTATTACGTAAGTATAAAATGACAAGTGATATTTTAATTTATTACAATTAATCAACTGTTAAGATTTATTTTATTTAAATTAAAAGTATAATGGACTGATTAAATGCAAAAAAGAAATTATTTAAATTTTCTTAAATAATTAAGAGACTCCTCTAAGCATTATGTTAGAATTTTTCACAACATTTAAGAAAAAATAAAAAAAGAAAAACCTCAAAAGAATTTATTGAGATAAGCTCTATCTCCTTGCTAACCAAAACTAGCTTCAAATTTGTTATAAAGATAGTATTTATTATCAAGATAGTATTTATTTATATAAATAATAGATAAAAATAAATTTGTGACAAATATAAAATATCATTAAAGGGACTACTAACTATAGATACTTGATTTTGGTTAACATTTTATTATTTTTCTAAGTATTGTTTGGCAAATAAAAACAAGTATAGAACAATTATGTAACAAATGTTAAGAGAATTTTTCTTTTTCTGGAACAATTTTATGATTTGACTGCAAAGATTTCAAGTTCTTTTTACGTAACTTGTAATACTTTTCTTGATTGTATTTATGAGGTGTATTGCATTTTGAAAGAAAGGCAAGAAAATTTTGATGTTGATTTATGAGATACGACAAATAGATTGGAAGAAAATTTTACAAGTATTGAGAGATTTATGAAAAAAATGAATTTAGTATTATATATTGCTTCTTTCTTGATTTTAAGCAAAAAATTTAGTTTCGTTGAGTTTTGCTTTTAAAGAATGTAACAATCAATTGTTTATATAAAAAAAAAATGTTACAACCTCAATTTCCGCTTGTTGGTGAAAGCAGTGGAGAAAGTCAAATGAGATAAGCCACTTGTGAAAGTGGGAATCATAGCCCAATAGGAAAGGTTTCTTTTTTTTTAGTGTATAAAAGGTATAAGATGGAAAGGGTCAATGGATAAATATTTATCTAAGGATGAGGCTGTTGATCATGATAACTTTGATGTTCTCATACGGCGAAAAATCAATAGTTATAGGTTTCTTATACTTCCCAATATTACTTTTGATGTATTGACAGTTTCGTATCAATAATTGTTTCGAAATTCGGTTTTAATACTAGTAGATGTCTGCTTGATGTGTATAAAAATTCTTAGACTCTTAAGCTCGTGCAAGCACTTAGCTGTTGACCATGATAACTTTGATGTTCACATACAGCGAAAAGTCAATAATTATAGGTTTCTTATACTTCATAATATTACTTTTGATGTATTGACAGTTTCGTATCAATAATTGTTTCGAAATTCGGTTTTAATACTAGTAGATGTCTGCTTGATGTGTATAAAAATTCTTAGACTCTTAAGCTTGTGCAAGCACTTGACTGTTGACCATGATAACTTTGATATTCTCATACGGCGGAAAATCAATAGTTATAGGTTTCTTATACTTCCTAATATTACTTTTGATGTATTAACAGTTTCGTATCAATAATTGTTTCGGAATTCGATTTTAATACTAGTAGATGTCTGCGTGATGTGCATAAAAATTTTTAGACTCTCAAGCTTGTGCAAGCACTTGGACCTTATACTTGAGTAGGAAAAAAAAAAGGTTATTGTTCCTATCTTCGTGTAATGTTATTACTAAATATCATCCATATTTTCATTTATATATATAGATTATCATAATACATTAATTTCTACTAATTATAATTTTTCTCTTTCAACATCTTAGGGAGATGTTGATATGAGATTTTTAACAATTGATGGATTCGAAATCATCGAAACACGGATCCATGTTGTGGAATTTATGATTGTGCAACTTCTAACTTGTATGAATATGTTATGGATGTGTACAATTATTTTTGTTCTTTTGGAATTGATGTTGGTATGAGTATGGATATGTAATTTTTTTTTTCTTGGGGAATTTATGATGTTTTTAATTATGAATGTACATTTTATTGTTGTGGAATTTATGTTATTTTATATTTTTAAGTATAATATCCAAAAAAAATCCTTAAACTATTCAGAAAAATTCAAATAAACTCATATTCTCTTATTACGTTTAATAAAACTCTATATTTTTATTTTGAATTAAATAAGTTTTTATATTTTTATTTCGAGTTAACTAATTTCTTATACTTTTATTTGGAATCAAATATGTCTTTACGACTAAAGATTAATTAAATTAAAATAAAATGAAAAGTATTTGATTAAATGTAATAAAAAAAGAGTTTATTTGAATTTTTTAAAATATTTTAAAATTTTTTTGAACTTTTTATCTTTGTTAATTTATTTGATTTGTGTTTTTAATGGATGTAATTATATAAATAATTTATGTTGCACATATAAGTAAAACTTGAGGATAACATAAGTGATTACTTTTAATATAAAATTTTAAGCTCTTTTCGTGAGGTAATTAATTGATCGAGTTATTCATTATAATTTGCAAATTTGACACATTTTGAGTCGAATTGGAATATAATTTTTTAAATTCAAAGTCAAACTAAATGAATTAAATTTTTATAATAAATATTATATTTTTGTTTAATTCTATTTTAAATTAATTTAAAGATATTAAAATGTTAGCCTATAGTTTTATTATTTTACAACAATAATTGATATGCAAATCTGATAAACTTTCAAGTCTAAATTTTAAAAACGAAAAATCAACTAAACTCGACTCATGAACACCTATTATATATATATATTTAAAAAAAAACATACTAGGTAATAAAAACAAATGAACCTTTTAAAAAAAAGTATTTAGTAATAAATTTGTTTTCAGAAAAATAGAATAACTAGGTGTCCTAAATGTCTGGAAAATGGAATCTGCAATTTACCTGAAAAATCTGCATTTGTTTTAGATTTCTCTCCTTTCTGTTCATAAGGAGGTGAGCAAAGGGAAAGGCTATAGGCTCCAGACCATTCCCCTTCTCACTCCACTATATATATAAAATAACAGAAACGTGAAGCCTCTCCTTTTCCCAGGAAACAAACAGTACAGATAAACAAAAAAAAAAACCTTAAAACGATAACCACAGCAAGTCAACGACCAGTTCTTAAAGAAAAAAGGAAAAATCAAACCCCAGTCTAGGGCCTCCGATAATACTCCAAACCCCGAAACCTTACAGAGAGAAAGGAAGGACCTTTCAGAAATTTTCTAGATCTTTCTGTCTAGAATCTGCCTTATTTAATCTGTTTCTCTGAAAAATCCTTCCCCTTTTCACTTCAAAAGGTCAGTTCCTTCTTCATTTCTCCATCTATATAATCATCTATTTAATTTATCGTTTAATTATTCGAAATTCATTTCTGGGTGAAGCTGGCTTTTATTTGGTTTGTAGGATCTATAGCCTTAAATTTATTGTAATTTCTTGCAGATCTGGTGAAATTCAATCTGGGTGTTTTGCAAATTGATTCCCTGTTTGGGGGTTTCGTGGTAATTTAGGAATCTTTGTCTTCTTGGGTTGTTATTGGTTGAAATAGAAATTAGTTTTTTTTGTTGGTTTTTCAAGTGATGTCTTTGTTGCCAAAGAGCGATTCAATCCAAATCCGTGAGGTCTGGAACGATAACCTTGAAGAAGAATTCGCTTTGATTCGTGAAATAGTTGATGACTACCCCTACGTTGCCATGGATACTGAGTTTCCAGGCGTTGTGTTGCGTCCCCTGGGCAATTTTAAGTACATCTGTGACTACAACTACCAAACTTTGAAGGACAATGTCGATATGTTAAAGTTGATTCAATTGGGTCTTACATTTTCCGATGAGGAAGGAAACTTGCCTACTTGTGGAACTGATAAGTATTGCATCTGGCAATTCAATTTCCGAGAGTTTAATGTGAATGAGGATGTGTTTGCTAATGATTCTATTGAGCTTTTGAGGCAAAGTGGGATTGATTTCAAGAAAAACAATGAGAAGGGTATTGATGCAATGAGGTTTGGTGAGCTTTTGATGTCTTCAGGGATCGTTTTGAATGATAGTGTGCATTGGGTTACTTTCCATAGTGGTTATGATTTCGGGTACTTGCTTAAGCTCTTGACTTGCCATAATTTGCCGGATACACAAGTTGGGTTCTTTAGTTTGATTAATATTTACTTTCCTACTCTCTATGATATCAAGCATTTGATGAAGTTCTGCAATAGTCTGTACGGTGGATTGAACAAGCTTGCGGAGTTGTTGGAAGTAGAAAGAGTTGGGATTTGTCATCAAGCGGGTTCAGATAGTTTGCTCACATCTTGTACATTCAGGAAATTGAAAGAGAATTTCTTTAGTGGCTCGTTGGAAAAGTATTCCGGTGTGTTGTACGGTTTAGGTGTTGAGAATGGACAGAGTACTCATTGAAAATGAAAAGTAATAAAAACCAAAAAAGATTTGGACAACTGCTTGTTTGTCTGTACGAGTGTGCCTCATACCCACACTTCAATGTACACTATTGGCAACAATTTTCGTAATTTATGAATATTTTCTTTTGCTTGCTGTTCTCTTTGTTCTTGCTGTTACTGCGTTAAAAAGCTTTATGTTCCATGTATCTATCAAGTGTCAAGTGGTGCATTTACGTTCATAAATTGTGTGATAGCAAATTGGGAAAATGACGGAATATAATCTTGATGGTTATATTTAATGGTAGACGTCCATTTCTTGTAAGTGTTAGAATGTTATGATCCTTGTCTTAATTGCCCTGTTTTTGTATCTATCATATTGTCTAGAATTAGATTCAAAGAGTTTATTGTGTTTGGATGTTGGTACCAGATGGAATTCAATGCTGCTCCAAAATTTGAAAAGGCTTTTGCACCCTTTGATGTGGCCGATAGTGGTTACAATATTGAGCTATTGATGGGAGAGATGGGGTACCCAACGAAAATGATTGGGCAAATGTTAGGAGAATTTTTCTTTTCTCGCAACAATTGATTTGTTAGTAAAGATTTGGGTTTTTACATAATTTGTAATACTTTTCTTGATTGTGTTTGCGAGGCGTATTGCACTTTGAAAGAAAGAATGACAAGAAAACTTTGATGTTGATTTACAGGTTATGACAAATATAATGAAAGACAAATTTAACAAGGACCAAAAGAATGTGGAAAAATTGAATTTGGTGTTGTACATCGTCTTGATTCTTAATTTTTTTTTAAAAATTGATTTTGTTGAGTTTTTCTTTGAAAGAATGTATTCTCCTAAGGAAAGCTTCATTGATGAGTAATTTGGAGAGAAAAACCAGTCAGGAAAGTGGCAATCAAAACCCAATAAGGAAAAAGAAAAAAATTTTCTACGTATAAGAGATATTGAATGGAAAGTGACAGAGAGCGCAAAAAAAACAAAATTAGACAAATATTTATCTGAGGATGATACTACTGATCATGATGATTTTAATGTTCTTATGTAATGCAAACTCCATAGTCACGTTTCTTATACTTTTTGATAATGCTCATGATGTATTGGTTGTCCTTGTATCAACACTTTTAATATTTGTGGATGTGTGCTTGATACGTATAGGAGTTCTGTGACTCTTAAGCTCGTGTAAACACTTGTTTGTTCTCACATGTTTTAATTCGAAAGACATTGAGTATGATATAAAAGAGCTTAAGAAAGTTGATTCAAGTAATTATTTTATTTATTGTTTTTACTTTATTCATTTGATTTTCTCAATTTTAATTCTTACATTTCTTTAGTTCTTTATTTAAAGGTTAATTTATCTTTTTTTTAATATAATTTTTAGATTTGTTGAAGATTGTGTAATATATTCTTTAGCTCTTTAGATAATGTTATTGTTAAGAATTATGTATATTTTCATTTGTAATATATTTAGGGTTATTTTAACCCATTAATTTATATTAATTATAATTTTTCCTTTAACATTCTAGAGACATGTTGATAGGAGATATCAGGTGATTGATGGATTCGGAACCGTCGAATCAAATGTACATGTCATGAAGTTTATGGTTGTGTAACTTTCAACTTGTATGAATATATTATAAATATCTACAATTATTTTTTTATTCATTTGAAATTTTTGTTGTTTTGATTATGATTTATAAATACGCTTATTTAATTGCCATGAAATTTATATCGTTTAATATTTTTATTAGTTCTTTCTAAAACATGTCATACCAAATATTAAAATAATATTTTTTAATATGTTGCCAAAATATAAATTTATTGGTTACCAATCGACCAACCAATCGAAACTGACTGAATATAATCAGTTTCAGTTATCTCGGGTTCCTACTCGAGGGTCGATCGGCTTAGGTTGCTCCCCATATGACGTCGTTTAGACAGGTTTCGGAGCACCGACGGATACTCCCCCCTATGATGGGATCTATATTGCCCATAATACAAAAAAAAAAAAAAGGAAAAAAATTATATATCCTGCCAACCTTGTTGTTCATGAAGAATATGTAGCAATATAACAAAGAAAGAGCGCCATAAAATGTAGTTGTTATCTCATGTTACCTAAGCGTGAGATAGCAAAGCTAATTAGGCAGCTAATCCTTGAGAGTGAACATGTTGTATTGAGTCTTGTGGTCCTACCCCACTCCCATGAAATAGGATGTTATTGGAACAGATTCTGCCAACTGAATTTCATGCATACGCCATTCATGAAAAAGTCCTAGCATTTTTTTGATAGATGAGCATAGCCAACTACCATGCTGATAATGATTTGGATAAAGAGAAAGGATTGCAGATCTAGACTGCTCAGTCACCGAGAATATTTCCCAACTAAAATACTAACTCTTAAGTTCAGGATTCATCTGGTGGCTGAAAATACAATTGACAGATCAAGCAATATGGTGCACCTCCGTACGCATGTTATCCCAGAAGATTTGTCAGATCCTGAACTCTTGAAGTTTCATTGGATCCTGTGTCATCCAGCAATTTACATATATCAGTATACGGTTCAAACATGAAACTTTAAGCAAGCTAAGTGCAGGTGCAATACTATGCCTGTAATGTCCCATTGATAATTTCAACTCGACAGCTAATAAGTGCTATGTTTTCATGTAATTTTGTTTTTGTCACAATATGAAGTATCAAGGATAAGGACCAAAAACTAAGAAGGTAAAGAACATAAATAAAATTGCACATGACCTACAGTCTCAAGATGGCAACAAAGGTCAAATAAAATCATAAACAACTGCCTTAAAGTACTAATTCACACACCAAAACTCCCGCAAATCATGACAGAAGAACATGGAAATGGTAATTAATGTATTCTTTGCCTCAAAATGGTCCGTAAATACAAACCTTTGCCTCAAGTCCTCTTGCGCTTCGCTGTTTTGATGTTCTTAACGATATAATTAATGACTTCCTTTAGCGTGGCTTTCCTGTTTTCCTTGAAGTTCCATAGCTCAGAAATAACATATCTCCCACTGGGATTATACTCATTTAATTCTTTAAAAGCTGTTACCACTGCCTCATAAATCCCTTCACCCCATTCCTGCTTTAGATTTCGTAGTTTCTCATCTTCTTCATTTACAATTTCCTGCACCACACACAACATTATTAAGCACTCAGTTATTCATTGATATTCTTTCTCAACAGCAATAGCCGTCCTTTTTACCCAAGGGGCCCCCAACAGAAAAAATAAGAAAAGGTTGAATATCAGAGACATCATTTTAACAAGTTATTTATGCAAAAGTACTCATCAAAAACTTTTGCAGAAATCAAGTGCAAAACGGTGAAAGAGGCCATCTTTATATCCATAATTCACTATAATTCACAGTAGTGAAAAGGCAATATCAAAGAGGCTCTAGAGCACTTATAACTTCTGATTCTTAAGCAAATCAAAAAGGAAAATCATCCACTTCATTCTCCATGTGACACCAGAGATAGTATTTGCACTATTTCTATATTTCAAGCAAAATTTGATCCAGGCCTAGGACTAATTAAAATATAACTTATGACTATTTGACTTAGGTTGCCATAAGGATGATATGCAAACAGTATACCTTGTGATTCCCTCCCTCATTTATAATTTTGAATGGATGCCACTCTGGATTCTTTAGATTCTCCTCCCACAACGAGCATAGGGTAGTGGCCTGTACTGCTGCTTCATCAGGTGAAAATCGCAACTTACAAGTGTTTTGAAAGGCCTTTTCATCAAGCTCTCCCATTCTCTTCAATCCAATATTAACTCGAGCACCCAACAACTCTCGCAAACCCTAAAGAGAAGAATAAGAATATAGGTTCCATGACCAGTTGCATGAATCTACATAGTATTCTGTGGCCTGGGCAAATATAATTCATTCCTAAGCCAAGAAAAAACATGGAGTACCTGAATTAACACTTTCCGTGCTTCTTGTAGCTCATCGTTGCTCTGGCGCTCTTTGACTATAAGAGCTTGGTTTGTCGACTCCATATCTTGCAGATCCTCAATCTTTTCTTTCAACTCATTATTCATCTCTTCCATCTTCTTCTGTACAACTGCATCATCTTGTCCAAGATGCTTCATCACCTGCAGCTTCCCTTTCAACTCTTCAATTTCCATTTCCAACTTCTGCTTAACATCCAGCTGTTTTTCCAACTGAAGTATCTTTTTCAGGGCCTCTTCTTTCTCCCTCTGGAAATTTAAAAATCCCCGTTAAAAGAATACGTGAAATAACTATAAAGTGAAAAAATACAATGTGCTACGTTACAATAAATTACTATGTTGAGCACCTTTTGCTCTTCAACCAGTCTTAACACATTCTCATCAGCCTTTTTCTGCTCCATAGAAGCCAACAGAAGTGAATTGTTTCTTTCATTATTCTGGAAAAACAAAAGACAATGTCAGTGACAGGTGCCATTATGCATAAATTAAGCAACTGATTTTCTCCTAGAGCAATTCAGACAGTTATTGCTAATGTAGCCTTAATTTTAGTATATAAGTCAGTACTAGCAGCTTTTGCCAGACTAAAATTAAAACCTATAAGTAGTACCCTGAATAAAAAGACTCTACATGTTGATCTTAATTTTTGTTAGGATGAAGCAACAGTACACTTGGCATGATATACTACACGATAATGAATATGTATTTAACCATATTGAAGATAATCTTATTCAGAACTAGAACTGACTTGAAATTGCAACGGAAAAACAGAAAAAAAGATAGCTTGGTGATAAGCATGTAATTAATTGGCCAATAGTTCCTCAAAAATGTGAAGGCTAGGCGGTTAGCAAGGAAAGACAGATTACTTTCTTCTTGTCTTCATCAAGTTTTTGTCTCTCACGCTCAGTTAGTGCCTCACGTTTGTTCAATTCCTTGCTCCAATAGTCAATTTTCCTTTTCTTTGTTTCCAATTCATAATTCAGCTTTTCCTGTTCTTCCAAGATCCTTCGAACATTATCTCGAGCAAGCCTCTGCATCTTCCTCGTCTCTGATGAACAATTAGAACACAAAAATACTATTAATTCATGTCTTATTTCAAGCATGATAATTTTAAGCCATCCGTGAATAACAATTCCGATTTTATAACATAATAGATTAAATGAGTCCGTGCTTGTACTTCAAAACCCAAACAGCAGTCTAGACGTCTATCTGATTGGTACATGGCCATTAGCTTCACAAACCATTCAGAGATTACAAATAAACTCTTAAATCTACTCTGTAAGAATAAAACATAAAGCCATAATCTGATTTATTACATCAAGAAGAGAAGGCCGAGGCTTTTCAAAGAAAAAAAAAAAAAGAAGAGAAGGCCGAGTGTAGTAAATTAAGTCCAATCCTTAAGAAAGCCATTTGAATTTGAAAATGATGCATGTCACATTGTTAACAAAAGCTAGGCAAACTTTTAACATTCTTAAAGTGTTTACAGCCAACTAAACATGTGAAGAGCAAGTGTCTACATGAAAAAAGACGCAAAAAGGTTAAGACAAAGAAACTGGACCGACCTTCAATAAAGGCAAGGTGTAGTTTATCTTTCTCTTCAAGCATTCTGCTTAAGGACATAGTCGTCTCATTGTATTTGTACTGTAATTCTTCCAAATTTTCATTTGTCAAGTCAATTCTTGTGGCCAAGTTTGCCACAACATTATTCCTATCCTGAGCAGCTTCTTGGACAATGTCAGAAATGGTTCTTAATTTTCCCACCTTGCGAAGATATTCCCCTATTGGCCCGTCAGATTGGTAGTCATCAGCACGTGCACACCAACCATAAATGTTTGAACCAAGATGTGTTCGTTTCTCATTCCAATGTTTTTTACTACGAAGCTCAGTTACAAAAACCTTCTCAAACTCTGTTGCATTCATGAATCCATTCCAATCATTATTGAATTTCAGTATGGCTTGTCCAGTCAGATCTTGCTCATTCCAGAAACTTTGAACTTCTAATGGTTTGTATTTAGCGAACTTCTTCAACCAGTACCCTTGATCATGCAATGCATTTTTATCCTTTGACTCAGCTACTATGTTAAGAATTATTCCCATCCATGGCCAAACATAGAGATCATTTTGCTCGGGAGTTTGGTTAACAGGTCGTGGTACAGCTGGACGCAAGGTCTGATCTGCTTCACTAGCTAGGTCAATTTCCAAATACTTTGCCAAGGCCAGGTGGTTTGCCTTCTGTATTGCACTTCTGTTGGCAGATCCTTTGCCCACTCCAGAAGCATGTTGAAGCAGATCCTTGTACTTGTAGTCTTGTTTCTTCTTCCCAGCACAAAAGGGGCATCTTAAGCTACCATTTAAGGCCTTCACTTGGTACTTCCCAGATTTAAGCTGTTCATAAGGCTTTTCTATGTAGTCATTAATCTCAGACTCACTAAGATCTGACTCTTCACCAGAACTGGAATCCATCTGATCAGTCTACATTGTAAAAAATGTTAATACTAACAATAATACATAGCTGAAATCATGACCAAAATAGCCTTTTAATGAGTAGCAAATTCCAGAAATTGGGTTATAGAGAAAAGCCTCATCATTGAACATGATTATGTCACAAAAAATACCTTTGGGCACACTAAAACGTAGAAGAAAAAGCATACTTCAGAAATTAACTGATAAAAATACTAAAATAACAGCAAATGTAACCAAATAGCTCCCTAGTAAAACTTATGCAATAGATAACATGGAAAGGATATCACTTCATTCTATTGCATAATGTGAGGTCAAACCAAAAGTAAAAAACAGAAGATCATTTTCCGAGGCATAGTTCAAGATTAAAATTGAGCTTTAAGATATATACTAAATGAAGGGAGCAAAAAATAGCAACAAAAAATTATTATTAAAACAGCAAAGCAGCATAAAAAAAAAAAAAGAAGAAACTTGAAACCACCAAAAATTTATGGAAGTAGCAGAAAAGGAACTATAATATGTTTAAGCACATAAAGAATGATATGCACAAAACTTCACTAACAAAAATGGGTTTTCTTTCATTCTTCAGTCACACTAACCAGCCTTTCAAAGTCAAAATTTCCAAGTTTAACACTTATCCATTTACACATCTTTTTTCAATTAGACTAACTAATATTGACATCCTTTCAAGAAAAATGAAAAGGGGGTTACTTTACAAAAATTGCTTTCAACACTCATTCCTATTAAAAGTTTCCCTACATTATTTATATTTATTATTCAATTATAATTTCCAAAGGAAAGAAATTTTCCACATATTCCATAAATTTCTGAAAATCCACAACATTAACCCATTTCGAAAAAGAAAAGTTTGACAGCTAGGTTTGTAAACTTTCCACTTGATATCTTCAAAAGGAAAACAAACAGTAAAAATCCTTAGCCACGCTGATTATTTATTAACAAAAATTGCAAGACATGTAAAGACGATTACATATCTGAAGCTGCATTATACGCACTAAACAATAGCTTAAGCCACATTTTCTTTCGACAAAATGATAGCCAAAAAGAAACTCATAAATTAAGGAAAAAAATTCCAAAGTCAGATTTTGAGAGAGAGAGAGAGAACTGACGTTAATTTACTCGAAGAGAAAGCTTCGTCCCTGATTTGTTCTCTTCTTTCCTTCCCTCGCTCAGTAATTTTGATATTTGAGCTCTGCGGAGCGGAAGTTGAGTCAATTGCGAGGCCTAAAAATGTCCTTTCGTATTCTCTGTTTTTGCTTCTATTTTATGCTTTTGAATATTGGAGAGTGGGGTGATCGAGTGCACCGAAGTTCGAGGAGTCCAGACGCGTGGCTGTGTTTTATTGGTTTCTTGGCATTGGGTTCTTCTGTTGGTCTGACGTGTGAGAGTGGAATTACGAGGTCATTTTGTGTGATTAATATATTTTTTAATTAACGAGAATAATGTACCAAATGAAAAAAGAATCTTTTAAAAATAAAATTTTGAGTAATCTAATAACCTTGAAAAATATTTATAAACACTCATTATCCATCCAAAATTTTGTAAATATTATTTTACAACATGAAATTCTTTAGCAATTCATTGAAGACTAATGGAATTCTATTTGATAATCAAACAATTTAATTTCTCAAAAATGGTATAATAATAATAAATAATAGATTTATAAATGTGTATTTGTTATTTATAAAATTGTAAGATGTGGAACATCTATGTGTCAGCGACCCATATTTTCAACTTAAAAAATATACTTATATGTAAAAGAAGATTCTTATTTATAAATTTAAAACTTATTTCATCTGTTACTAGTGACACTTTTATTCATAAAAAAAAATAAATTATATCTTAGATCGAATCTATCTCAACCTTGATATATCTCATAAAGTTCTTATTTCAATGAAGAGTAAGTCAATTCTAATATCACTTATTACAGACTCATATTTTTAATCCAAAAAATATATCTATTAAATAAAAAATTATATATAAATTTAAAAACTTACCTCTTCTTTTATTGATTTGAAATTAATAGCAAATGGACTGTGATCTGCTTAAGTTCCATTTGAGCCCAATGGGGACAATCCCATACATTTTCTTGCCAGCCCAAAGCCAAGACCAAGGCTAACCAAACCTAGCCCCAAGTAAGGAGAATTTATATCCCAAGTTGTACAAACTCACTCTACTATTTCACTACTATACAATGACAAAGAATTCATGCATATCACTTTTATCTTCATTAATTTAATTAAAATGTTGGACAAGAATTTAATTATTATATATGTTAAATTATTTTTAATTTCTATTTTAAATTTTTTTATTATAATTATTAATATTAAAAAATTCATAAAATTTTATGTCCAATGCACAAAATCAAAACTAATTAAAATATTAAAAACCAATATAATAATCACTGAATCAGAATTTTGATCCTTAGACTTAAAGACTCAATAGAGGACCAAGAAATATGATTTGGGTAACAAGTAGATGACCAATTGTCATCACTCATTAGTTTTAAACGACCTAAACAAGACAAAACAATAAGAAAAAAGCAAAAGGGTAATTGATAATAAAGATGTTGAATCTCTTTTAGTAAGAAATTCTACAATCTTCCAAGCATGTGAATCAATCAGTGCAATGTGGGATCATATCATCATCATCATCATCATCATATAGAATGGTAAGAAGAAATCAGAACCAGTGCTTTCCATGCATATATATTGCCAAAACCATAATGATTAAAACAAAGCTATCATTAAAATGTTTGCCTTTAAACGCTGGCCTTGAGTTCTTATGGACAGTACAAGAATTTAATTCTGGCCACACATTGAACTGCTTGCCATCTTTTCCATAAATTTTGGCTTTCTAACCATAATATAAAAAATGGGAAAAGTTTCATTGCTCTTAATCATATTCATGTAAAATTCAAAGTTGCAATCTTTTAAGGAAGATCTAAATTTGAGGTGACCAACCATGATCATTATTAATAACACAGACCAAAGAAAAATTGGTTTGGCTTGGCAAATTGGAATCACATCAAGCAAAGTAGTTAATAGGGACAATGGAGATCCTTTGGTCTTAAAAGTTGACATTAGAGTTAAAGAAACAATGCATATTGTTTTATGTTCTTAAAGGCTAATGATTAATGTAATACTTCACCATTTTTTCATTAACCGGACCGAAATCGAGTTAATGTTCATCTTTACTTATATATACCAAATATTGTAACATTATCATCTCAGTAATTTCATTTTTAATAAAACACCAAATGTCATCATAAAAGCAAGAATACTCTCAGTAATTACATTTTTAGTATAATACCAAATGTCATCATAAAAGCAAGAATACCTTGATGAATTGAGTGTTTTCTTTGCTCATTTATGAAATGATTGGGTCTAAATGATGTAATTTCATCAATTTTGTTTCACCTCTCTCAATTCAATTGTTCATTGATTTGGTTTTCTTTCACCTTCTCATTTTGCTTCCTATGGAAAAATACAATGCAAGTGATGTATAATATTGATGCTGTGAAGGGCAAATGATATAAAAGAATAGGCTTTACTTTCCATTTATCAATGGATATAAATCAAGTAACATTGTTGGGTGTCTGAAAAGAAAGTTTGTTCCCACAATCTTCCATGCATGTGCACTGTGGGGGCATGTATAACTTAGCAGTGGAAAAGGCAGGGCCAAATAGTTTTCTCTTTTGAGACTTTTGACTTGATAGGGCCATCTAGAGTCATGACGTACTTTAAAAAGTTATGACATTTTGCTAAAATACAAAGGAAACCCAATCATCCAATATTTTGAGCCAATTTTATTGGTTTAATGATCTTTATTTAATGAAAAAGGTGGTGTTGGCCAGAGAATAACGTGGGTTGAATTACCAACAATCTTTTTATAACTACTTTACGTCATTAAAGAAAAAGCAAGGTCCTCTATTTGTTTAAAATATGTTTATATGATTTCCATAGGATTTGGTGGCATAATTTTATGTTAAATTAATGCTGATACTTAGGATGGAAAAGAATAAGACATGTGTCACTTGAATTTTTTTACGATGAAATAATAAATTAAATAAGTTTTAATCTTTTATTGAGTTTAATCAAATTTTTATATTTATATTTTGAATCAAATAAGTTTTTATAATTAATACTGACATGTTATAGTAAAGATTGGGATTGTCACATGACTATATTAACATGTTAAATTAACATGCAATATCACTATCAACTATAACAAGTCAACATGTCACATCAGTATCACATGGATATAAAATTATTAGAGTCACGATAATTAATCAATTATTAATCATACGAGGTTTATTTGATTTAAAATAAAAATATAAAAATTTGATTAAACACAATAAAAGAATAAGAACTTATTTAAATTTTCGTGAATAGTTGCAAAAAATTTTTAAATATTATATCAAAGATAAATGATAACTTTGGATCACCGTAAGTAAAGTGGTAAATTTACATCTTATCCTATAAATTTAATATATGATTTTGTTATATTTTAAATAATTCAATAAAAAGGAAATATTCTTGGTAAAAAAAACAAAAAAAAGAAATATTTAAATTTAAATAGAATAATTGGGTCATTATTCATCATTTAAGTTTTTGAAATAATCGATCATCTAACTTAACATGATATTTAAAGTATCTAATTTATTATCCCATGCTTCTTATATATATATGAGTGATAACATGGTGTGATACTTATACACGAGGGGAGTATTTAATTTTTTTTAATTGACATTAAAATAAATTTCATGACATGTAATTAAGGTTGCGGTATTTTAGATACTACAATATAATAGTAGTTGCTTTTTCTATATATTACCGATTGATATGATTAAGTTGAATATTTGTCTTAAAAATTAATACTATTTCACATTTTATTATATAAAGAAAATTAGAGAAAATTGGGAAGAGAATGGAATAGATTAATGAAATGAAAGGAAAAGAAAATAAAACCTCAATAAAAAGTGTGGGCATTTAGCATGAAGTTGACCTCTTCAGTCTTCATGCACTTCACTTTCATTGTGCGAGACAAAATGATGAACCATGCATGCCTCTCATAGTTTCTTGTTTGAAGCAAATCACAATCCACAATTAAATGGGTTCCTTTTCTCATTTTCTCCCCCTTTTTAATTCCATCACTTTTCAGTCTTAATTAATTTCCGAATGGAGATTTCTACATAAAAATTTTAAACATCCTTTTCTTTTTCATAGGTTTGTTTTCTTTCCTCACAAAATCTCATGTTAATCATGTTCATAGAGATGTGACATCATTTTTTGCTAGCTATTGACTTACCTAACGGGCACAATCTTTTTTTTTTTCTTTCTTCAGGTTTGGATATTAATTATGATATTATTAGGATATACTATAGAAGAAATTATGAAGAATAATCTTTTTTGATAGGGATATTTTAAAAATAATTATCAAAATAAGTTTAACTGTTTTTAGTCACGACTTGACAAAAATAACCTTAAAATTATTTCAAATAAATTAAACCATTCATCATAATTTCTCTCCATTTGTGTTTTTGATTTCTCTCTCTCACCATTCCAGTCTCTCAAGTTTTATCGATTTCTTTCTTCAGTATTCGTTTGCTATGCTTCCGATTTCTCTTTCTCACATTTTCAGATTTCTCTTTCTTGCGCTTTCAAGACACCAAGTAATGGTTTTGATGTGCTTGGGTGGGTGACTATTTGAAAATTTTGATTTTTAGGTATTTTGGGTAAAACTAAAACGGTAGAAATGATCACAGATATTTAAAATAGCTTTTAATTGAATCAATTCAGCACCTAGACACTAATAAACTCAAAAAATTGAAATTTACAAACCTAAGTTTTCAAAAAAATTTTTTATTTTTAGTTGAAATAGGTATTTTAGATAAGAAAATTTATATTTTGATTTATGAAAATATGTTAGAAACACTTTAATCAGTGCCAAATTGTAAAAAAAAAAAATGAAGAGAGTTGAGAGGATTTGAAGTTTTGGTTCGTAAGTAACAATAATATTTTAGACATTAAAGTATAACAAAATGTTTTTGAATATGACGTGTAACAATAATTTTTTTTTAACATGACGTGTAATAATAATATATTTTTTTCAACATGACATGTAACAACCTTTTTTAACCATGGTGTGTAACATGTTTTTGTACATGACGTGTAACAACCTAACCATGACATGTCATATGTTTTTGTACATGACGTGTCACATGTTTCTGTACATGACGTGTGACATGTTTCTGTACATGGTGTGTAACAACCTAACCATAGCGTGTCACATGTTTTTGCACATGGCATATAATAACTTAATCATGACGTGTAACAACTTAATCATGGCGTGTAACATATTTTTGTACATGATGTGTAACATCATAGCGTGTAATTTTATTAAGGATAATTTTATCCAACTTGGTTAAAAATAGTTAAAATTATAAAGAGAATTATTTTTAAAAACATCTTATCTTTAAAAGTTATTTTTAAAAGTGCTCCTATATTATATGAGGAATTACTTCACCCGTTGTTAATTTGTTTTAGACTATATATCCATCCTAAAAATATAACATGGTATTAGAGTAGACATTACTTCTCATGTTGTCTATTCGGTCACATGATTGATCTATTGTTCGTGCACGTGAGAGCGAGTATTAAAATGGCAATAAAAAAAATCTCTCATCTGTTAAGTTGAAAGTATCCTGGACACGTATGAATATAACAAGGGCCAATTCATCTACTGTCAATTGATTTTAGATTGGATATCCATCATAAAAATTTAACATATGTATAATATTATGAAAAAGACACTATCAAAAATAAATAAATAAACAAGTAATTATGATAATTGGAAAAATTCTGGGGCCTCTCACGCACATGGAACCTATACACATGGCTTGTGGGGAAGAGGATTTGCTTCTAAACTTATTACCTCAATCACAAATGAGGCGCCAATATTACTGTTACTGATGCCTTCAAAGCATCTCTATTTAACCAAAGGTATAACGTCTCTTGCTTGGTGTAGACATAAATGTGAGGCTGGTGTCACTAAAAATGACATCCAATAGAAGAAAAATCAGCAAAAATCTCTTGACCAGACAAGGGAACCCAAGAGAAGAGTTGAAAAGCAGAGGAAGGGCTAAGCTCATAAGAAATTAAGCCATGGACGTCCACAAGAAAAAAGAGAATATATGCCACCTACTGATGTTCTTCCTTAAACCCTCAGTTTTAGAGTCTTTTCATATGGTTCCACCTATGATTTGATGTTCCACTTCATCTATAAGATAATTGATTAGCTGCGATCAGACATTATATATCTTCATTCATCCTTTTTCTTTTGTATCCCCGCCATACAATGCATTCGTATGGATCCCATGCTCTCATGGAAATGCAAGTACTGTACCCTTATACCTTTGCTGAATGCTTTTGTTTCTTTCACAGACCATGTTCACTTGCTCAAAGATGTGGGGAAATTCCATTGTTTATAGTAATGCATTTACAAACAGTTTCCTTTCATATCATAACCTTTGAAATGGAATGAAATGAAATGAAACACCACCCTAGCTTTCATCCTTTAGAAATTAAACAAGGGTCTTTACCAATTCCTCTCACCCCCAAAAGGATACCACTGATGATCAGACTGATCTTTAACAGTGAAGAACATATTCCAAATTCATAACATGCATGCATGGTAATGTTTCTCATGAAGTTACCCTGCATTTAATCTATTTGCTTCTTATTTTCTGAAAAAGAAGAAAAAAAAAAGCAGCCTTTGGATTTCTCAAAGCTGTTATGGTATCAAACAAATAATAAAAATAAAGAAGTATATATATATATATATATAGAGAGAGAGAGAGAGAGAGAGAAATTGGTTTTTGTCAATAGTTTCTTCGAAACTAGCTAGGAAGTACTGTGGAAGCTTCAAAAGAAACTAGATAAGCTTCATAATTTAATTCAGTTTGATGGGGATGCACATAAAATAAAATTCCACCGAGCCTGTTGAATATTTTAATGGTCCATTCTCAGAGATTCCCTGTAGCAATTACTTGATATTTTATGCTACTAGTTAATAGTATTTTAGTAGTATGCTCGTGGTACAACAGCCAATCACACATGAATCCCATGAGTGGGGAAACCAAGCAGCTATTGTTGCTGTTAATTATCAGCCAATAGACCAAATCAGGCTGCTTAAAATTATGAAATGGACTGATCATAGAGTTTGCAAAAGGCTAGGCTAGGAATCTGATTAATATATAATGCCAAGATGAATCTGTATTAAGTAGGATTCAAATGATTTCATCTTTTAACTAGGAAGGGGTTGAGATTTGGTGGATGGATTTGGATGATCTCCAATGCATTGGAGAGTTCAATTTTCATTTCTTTTGTTCATAATGCCACTCATTAATTAGCTTATCCATGAACTCTGACAACATATTTAGTATTTTCTAATGAATCATTGAACCAATAGATAGGAGATGAATCAAACCCCAAGGTTTAATTAGTAAGCTATCAAAATGTGGAGCTTTGAACCTATGCTATGACTGCATGTCTGACCTGTCTTTTTTTCTCAAGCAGACACCAAAGTAAGAAGCTAACTACAGTTGTCCACTCCACTCCATAATCGAGTGAAGGCATGGAGTAGATAAAAAACCTGATAAGTGGGAAAGACAGGAAATTCATTATTCATGTCTCATGTTAAAAGCCTCTTTCCAACAATCATCTACTGCAAGACTTCTTCAATGTCCCACCCTCCACTACCTCCAGAGCCATACCCTTCTTTCTTTTCCCATCTCATTGTTGCAACCACTAACTTAGTTCTTTCTCTCTCTTATCTCTTGGGATTCTCTAAGTCAACTCCTTGTCTGTAGTATAAATACCTGACATTAAGCTCATCAGTAGCATCCAAAACAAGTGACAACGAAGTGCGGTAACTTAATTAAGCCTTCTCTTCTCTTCCTATTACACCATTTATTATTAGTTTACGTTTGTTCTTTCAAGTTTGTTTTGAATAATTAGTGATATAAATGGAGAATGAGGATGTTCCATCTGCTCCTTCAACCCCAGCAACACCAGGGACTCCTGGTGCTCCTCTCTTTGGGGGGTTTAGGGGAGATCAGAAGGGTGGGATCAGTAGAAAATCCCTTCTCAAGAGCTGCAGATGCTTCAGTGTGGAAGAATGGTCCATGGAAGAAGGGAGATTACCCCCTGTTTCTTGTTCATTGCCACCTCCTCCTGTCTCACTCACAAGAAAGGTATGAAAAATACACCAAGTTGTAAGAAGAGATCTTTTACATTTAAAATTTATTTGTGTGAAAATTCTCAATGGCTTGATGCGAAAAGGGCATTTTGAGTTATTTGTGCTGCTCTCTATGGCCTAGTCAAACAGATCAGTTTAAAATTCAACAAATAGAGATCAAGGCTGATCCAGTTTTCCATTTGTTATTGACCAAAACCAGGTGGGAGCTGAGTTCATAGGTACTCTCATCCTAATCTTTGCTGGGACAGCCACAGCCATTGTGAACCAAAAGACACAAGGCTCTGAAACACTCATTGGCCTGGCTGCCTCCACCGGCCTTGCTGTCATGATTGTTATACTCTCCACTGGTCACATCTCGGGAGCACATCTCAATCCAGCAATCACCATTTCCTTTGCTGCACTCAAACACTTTCCCTGGAAACATGTAACCTCCAGGTCTTTTTTTTTTTTTGGTTTTATTAGAAACTTTTATATATATACATCTAACTAACAATTTTGCTTTTAATATGCAGGTACCAGTCTACATTGGAGCACAGGTAATGGCATCACTATGCGCTGCATTTGCACTAAAGGGAGTGTTTCACCCATTTTTGGGAGGGGGAGTCACAGTTCCTTCAGGCGGATTCGGTCAAGCTTTTGCTTTGGAGTTTGTTATTAGCTTCAATCTCATGTTTGTTGTCACTGCTGTGGCCACCGACACTAGAGCTGTAAGTGCCCTTTTCCCATGTGCTATTTCCAAGTGTAAAAACAGCCCATCAAAGAGACAAGAAAAGACTATAAATTATTGAGGACACTAATGGACAAACACCCCTCTACAAGAGACCAGAGTCTCTTATAATTTGCATTATTTTTTTCTTTTTTTTTTTAATTTTAAACTCCTAAGAGACAAGAGTCAATGAAGACGTTTGCACCCTACAAAGCTCAATCTCCAATGAATAGAAACAAAACACAAAGATAATAATAAATACAAGAAGTTCACATCCCCGGAAATCATAGGTCAAGGTGGAGAGATAATTAGATACTATTGCACCCATGTTTACCTCCATTTCGAAGGTGGTTAGGAATTGATTTTCACCTACTTTTGACTCACCAAATTTCCCTGCATGAGACAAAATTATACTGCAGGGCATCACTATTCATGAAATATGTTGTGGAAAGAACTGTAAATCGATGGTTTAAGGAAGATGGATATGGGAATCTTGTAATGTGAGGGGTGACAATGTGCAGGTGGGAGAGCTGGCGGGAATCGCGGTTGGAGCTACTGTCATGCTCAATATACTCATAGCCGGGTATGTCACTGAAATCCTTTGTTGTTATTATTATTATTATAAACCAGAAGATTAATCACGAGATAACTTGTAAAACAAGCAGAGTCATCTCAGTTCTGTCTTGACAAGGTTAAGAGCCATGTCTTGTGCTGCTAAGGATCCTAATCTTCTTTGGTCTTTGGTTGATTTATTATTTGGGATTCAGCCATGCCAAGTAGGTTAGTGTTTATCCATAACTTTGCTTAAGGGGAGAGAGGAAGATCAAGGCTGTAAGGAGACAATTAGCACATGTTTCACTGATCAAGAAATTAAAATATATCTGTGACAACTAGATATTAAGACCTCTTGGACTATTTTCTTTTACTCCAACAATTTTGACATAATCTAGGAAATATATAAATCAGACAGAAAATCTAAGTGAAACGTCTAATGGTCTGATTCTTCGTTCCAAGTATGAGAAATGGGTAGCATTTGGTAGATATTGTTTGAGAAGTCTTTGGTCATAGAGGCCACTGCTGTTGATCTTGGCATGGTAGCTTTGCCCTAGTGCAATAAGATGATATTGAGCTGTGATTTTGAATAGTCGTCATAATTTATACCTTCGAATCTGCATAAGCATCAGGGTTTTTAGCTGAGTGTATTCATTTTCAATTTAACAACAAATATGATAAGTATCTGCTAGAAATATATATAAAAGATCAAGTCAAACCAATTATGACATCAAAGACAACTCAGTGCCCACAATTATGAAACCCCATCAAAGTTCAAAGCCACCCACCCCCCTTTCTTCCTTTTCTTCTTTCTTTAAAAAAGTTAACACTAATTAAGGGACGGTAGAGGGAGGAAGGGAAGAGATTCTATGAAAGCAACATTTGGGAAGCAAAATACAGTTAAGGAAACAAAAGAGTGGGATCGTAATTTGAGCTTTAAAAATTTCTACAGTACCTTCAACTATTAGAAAGCTCAAAAAGAAAAAAGTACCCTTCCTCTTCTCTGTTCAATCCTGACCACAATGAGAATTTAGCGCTCTCAACGCTAAGTACTTGATGAATTCCATGAGATGTTCCTCAGAAATCCTTTCTTTTGTGCTGTGGAACAGACCATTTACAGGTGCTTCAATGAATCCAGTAAGAACATTGGGGCCAGCCATAGCAGCAAATAACTACAAAGCTATATGGGTCTACTTCACTGCTCCCATCCTGGGGGCGCTATGTGGTGCAGGAACCTATACTGCTGTCAAGCTGCCCGAGGAAGATGGTGAAAAGCCTTTAACTGTGAGGAGCTTCAGGAGGTAATTAGCATCCATCAATGACCTGCACGATCCAGGACTTCATGAGGAAACATAGCAGATGAACGGGGAGCAATTTCATAATTGTGACACATTGGAATTTGGATATAAATAAGTGAATTGTGTGTATCGATCATATATATATATATATACATGTATAACAGTGTAGTCAAGCTCTAGATGTTCCTGAAAAATTGGGAGAAAAAGATACAAGAAATTGGCATTTGACTTTCATTGGCGAGTGTATATTGGAGTTTGGCTGGGTTAAAAAAGATGGGGAACGACTGAAAATAGGAGGAAGAAACAGGATGTGGTTTAGGGCTTTCAACCCTTGTTCTCTAGGGGCAAATGACCAGGAAAAAAGGGTATTGTGTAGGCCTTTTCTCTCCTCTTCCAGTGTTTTTTTCCCACCTATTTCCCTCCCCCTCTTAAAGGCCATGTAAAAGCGGAGAAATGAGAAATGAAGATTGGATCTCTTACAGTGTTTCTCTTCCTCCTATTCAAGACTCTTTAGCTCCTTGTTGAACCACATTATTCAGATATGCAGTTTTGCACATATAGAATATGCATTATAACTAACAAGTAGTTCCTCTAGAAGCTTTACAAGTTTATTTTCATTTGCAGACAATATTAACCATCTAAATTCAAGTTGGCCAAGAGACAAGTTTGTGCATCCACAATCATCAGTCATCACAGGACTTGTCTGTGCATTCAACATAAATATTGCACTCAGCAATTTTTATTTCCTTTATGGACAGTTTGGATGGGAGGATTCAAAGTTGGAACCTCCTTGGAGGTAGAGAGTAGCAACTATCAAGCTATTTCCTTGGCTATGTACTGCTTGTAAGAAAATCTATGGGCAAAAGCAAATATGTAATCGTAAACGGGATACAAAGATTAAAGTAGAAAGAAGTACACTGCCAATTTCTTCTCAATAAGTAATATCAAGCTGTAACCGAAGGCAGCAAAGTCACCACTGAAACCAAGATGCTACATGAAAATGACAAAAAAAGAAAAAATAATGTGACATGGTGCCAAGCTTTGCAAAGCTGATGGGATGAAGTTCCTTGAAAGCTTCTAATAGGAACTGGTTAGCATAAGCACCAGAATGGAAAGAAACAACTCGAAAATTATAGAATTCAACAGAAAATTATATTCGATGATATCAATATGATTAACTTGCTACGATAAACTGAAATGCCAATATAGACACAAGAAAGCTTTAAAAAAGCAATAAAAAACATCGTAGGCAAAATTTGAAATCCCACAAAATTCAATCAAAGATGCATATAACTGGGAAAGAAAAATGGGAACTGACACAGATTTAAAATTGGATTCGCCTCCATGGTAGACAAGAATGCGTTTTGGCCCTACATTGCAATGTGCTTTCATTTAATATTACTAATGTCAAAATCCAAAGCATTTGCTTTGCTTTCCCATCAACTAAACAAGCCAAATGAATTATCAACATACATTGACCCTGGAAACAATCACAAGTTCCCAACACCTTGAAACTCTCATCTTTATTTATTTACTTTCTCTTTTCATTCAATTCCTCAGCAACCAAACAATCCTGTGCTTTAACAAATGCACAACCCTCGAATAAATTTAATCTCAAAAGCCCAGTCAAAAATGCAGAGGATAAAAGAAAAAACTCAAAATATTTCCTTACAGCTTTCTTTCCCTTCATTTTATCGGCAACCAAATGTTTCCTGTCCTCCAAGTAACTAGCCACACGTTGAATCTACCAAAAACCAGTCAACCCATTTACTCAATTAACGGGAGATTCTCATTCAAACAGGCAAAACCCGTCGGGAGTGCCCCGAATCGGAGCAGCCTCTTCCGTAGAGAAAGCACCATTGCAGCGACCAAAACGCCAAGGAGATCGGCGACGGCATCTCTGGAAGAGGCACCAGCAGAGGGGAATAATCCGAGCTGGTCAGCAGCCTCTTTGGCAGCGCCAGCGGCGAGGGAGAGGATGGATCCGACCCGAATAGAATGGTTACGGAGAAAGGAGAAGCGGGAGAGTGAAGCTAAAGTGGAGAAGAGGAATGTAAGAAAGAAGCAGAAGAGGAAATGGTAGAGTTTGTCGGGTGCCAACCATGGATCTTTGTCGTCGTCGTTGTTGCTGGTACTGCTTTCGTCTTCCATTCCGACCCAAAAAGTGCTTTGAGTCGAGCCAACGATCGTTTTTTGTTTGTTTGGTTGAGTTCATTGCGAGCTCAAGAGTCAGTTTCAATTTACGTAAAATATTTTTTGAAAATGTTTTAAAGAGTTATGTTTATAAAATTGTAAAATTTATTTTAAATATAAAATATTTTGTGAATTAATAAAAAAATACTTATTGATAATGTAAAATGTCTTACATCATTAATAGAGGTAGGATATTTTCCAAGGAATAGAAAGACTGTTCTTATACTAATTTTTGAAATATTAATACTTTTAACGAATGTTAATATTTAATTTGAAATATTAAAAATTTTTTAAAATATTAATACTTAACTTTAAAAAATTTCTAACTTAAAATATTAATATTTAAATTATTTAATATTATTAAAATTAAAAAATATTTTTAATAAATTCATTCAATACAATTAATATTTTTATTTATAAATTGAATAAATCTTACTAATAATTGTAACAAAAAAATTTTGATGATCGTCATTAATGAATACACATTTATAAATATAGGTTTTGAATATTTTATACGATTGATAAATATTTATANTAAGAATAATTATAATAAGGAATATTTCAATGATCATAATAATAAATATTATAAACATAGATTTTGGATATTTTATACAATTGATGAATATTGCTATTTTTGAAAATTGGAACTTACTTTTATTATAATGTGTGATTAAATACTTTAGAAAATATTATTATTGATTTTTTCCATTTTCATTTATATTTTTAATTTTAATGTGAAAACCAAATGGCATCATTGTTTTATAATCAAATTCTATTTATTATTTTGACACCAAAATAACTCCACTAGTGATGATGGAAAATATTTTCCGCAAGAGGATGTAAAATGTTTTTGACAGTTTATCTAAACAATAAAAAATGTTAAATTTTCATATAAAATATTTACACAGAAAATTTTTTTCTTTAGCAAGTTATTTTTCAATTATCAAACGGACTTTGAGCTGTGTTTGATTGACAAGGAAATAAATTTAAAATTAATTTTTATATATTATCATTAATAAATTAAAATTTAAAATTATATTTTAAAAAATTAATAATTTTTAGTAATAATTACATAAATTATAAAGAATTTATAAATAAAAACCAATATATATAATTAAAATTTAATATTAAAAATTATTTGAACTCAGATTACTTGAATCCTAGTTGAACTTATAACAAGTAGTAGTTTTGCTATTCGAACTCGATTATAAAGTACTTTAATCTTACTTAATCAGATCGAGTAAAATAAGGTACTCTTGATAACGGCATGGTTGTTCACAAAGCTTCTCAATAGTTTCTCAAATTTTTGTTGATCAATTCTATTTGACCATCCTTGGATAAGGGTGAAGATACTTTATTTTTCTTAATTCTAAATTATTTATAAATCTAGATAAACATGCAAATAAAATTAAACTTAAAATTTTCACAAAATATTTATCACTAGAAAAATAAATTCACCCCCCAAACTTAAACTAAATATTATCCTCAATGTTAGAAAAAATAAAAGAAAGGTAAGGAACACTCCCCCGATAATTGGATGAATTTTGTAGAAGCTCTAATCTTCACTTTCGTCCTCATCATCCTCATTGTCACTTGTAAGAGAAATTTTTTTTACTGAAAAAAATAAATAAAGATTAATGAAAATAAATAAATACATAAATAAAAATAACTAAAAGTTAAAAGTTTCGAAAGCTTGGGTTGTCTCCTAAGAAGCGCTTCCTTATAGTTTATAGCTTAACTTTGGTTGAGATTTGAGTTTGCATGGACAAAGCTTGAGGTGTGAAAGTAGCTTTCTCTTAAGATGAAGTTGTAGTGCATTTAACTCAAGATTTGATACTTGCTTAACCTAAGGTGGTGGAATAGGCTGATTTTTATCCAACTTCTCAAATTGAGTTCTTATTGAATAATGCACTTTTGCTATAATCTCCTTAGGTAACTCATCAACTGTATCTAGAAAAAGAATGGGAGGCACATATGGCTTGACTTGTGGTGATTTAGATATTTCCTCTTATTGTTTAATTTTTTCATTTTGAACTTAATTGCTGCAAGTATTTCCTTGATCTACTTTATCTCCATCATCTTGAAGTCTATTATTGATGGCACTACCTAGTTGACCCATTTGTGTCTCAAGATTTCGGATTGATTCTGCTTAACTTTGAATGATGGCATCAGTCCTTGTCATGCAGGCATTTGTCTTTGTCATGAAAGCATCAGTCTTTGTCATGAAAGCATCTATTTTTTTTCATGAATTACATCAACATATCCTCTATTGAAGGCTTTTTCTCTAGCATAGGAGCTCTAACTTGTGATTAAAAACCATTATGGAGAATAGGTTGTGATGAATATGCAAGACCATGATCATTACTCCATGAAAAATTTTCGTGATTCCATCCTGAGTTGTAATTGTTGGAGTATGACTTATTTTGTTGCCCATCGAAGCTTCCATCAAATTGCATTGATTCGTAATAGGATGGACAACAATCACTTGAATGCCTATATCCACAAAACTCGCATGTAACAAAAAGATTTTGAAAAGCATTATCACCCAAAGTGTTAATTTTCTGAGACAAAGTATCTCCTTGGGTGGCTAAAACACTGATTACATCCAATGCGTAATCGCTAGCAACCCTCATAGGGATAAATTGTTCAGATAGCCACAGAGAGTTCATCACCTATATCAAAAGTATTTGAAAATAAAAAGAAAAGTTTGAAGTAAGATTAGGAATGCTTGGTATTGATATTTACAAGAAAGAATTAAAAATTAATTCCCCAACAACGGTGCCAAAAATTTGTTGTTCAATTTTCTAATCATGCAAGTGCACGTATCGTAAAGATAATATAGAGATGAGTAGAGTATTGATCTCACAGAGAATTGAATTAATCTTTACTGTTAACTACTAAAATTAACACATCTTAATTTTATCTAAACAATTACAATTAAAAAAAAAGGATTTTAAACTAATAAACAAATAACTAAAACTAAAACTAATCTAAAATCTATTAGCAAATTTACTTTATTAACTTCTAGTGATTACCAGACCTAAGTTTATAATATCCCTCAATACTTCATCTAAATATTGTCTCTTTCTCTTAACTCAATTTAATGGATTAAGTTGCTAACCTAGAGTCATAAATTATTTACAAATCTCTATAGAGTTTTTTTAAAAAATACCTCTCTTAATTAATTTGCTATATGTTTATGCAAATTATATTGAAGAAAGATTCATTAAGTTTGTGCTCTAATTTTAGCTACGTATGACTTATAGGTGTATGTCTACCCTATATGCAAATCAAACCACTTAATCAACTAAGTGCATTCAATCATACGTTATTCTATTCAAGATCTATCTAAATCTCCTTCGTTTAATCTAGGTTTCCAATTCAATCTAATTGGTGATCAGTCAATTAAAAGCATTAAAAACATAATAAACTAAACAACTTAAATCTATCAAATATAATCAAAAGAGAGATAAATAATTCAAACTATATATTGAGTTTAATCATAATCTTAGATTAAAAATTTAGTTCCCCATCAAGTTACACATCATCATTGAATAAAATTTAAACATTAAAACCAAGAGAATAAAAGAATAACAAAAAGATAGAAAAAACCAAGGATTATATTCTTGATCTCTAAATCTCCTTGAATCCTTCAATGACTTTGTAGCTTGACTCTCAGATGTCAATTTGATTTTTTTTTTTCGTTCTCTTTTTAAGTCCTTCGAAAGGTTATTTTTATAGGCTTTGAAGTTAGGCTAAGTTGGGTGAAAAAAGAAGTTAATTTTAGCTAGGATTTCCTCATCAGACTATGTAAGTTGCAGCCTTGCCCAATTAATTAATAGAAATTGTAATTGCTTTAGGACTACTGCAGTATATCAACTTCAACAAGATTTTTGACCATCCTACAGGCCAAACTGGGCAAAGTGATAAACAGGAAATTGTATATTTTTCTCTTATCTTTCCAATGGTCAAAGAATCACTTCATTTGGAGCTCTATAGAGAAAGTTATAGCTAAAATACTGAAACATGTGTAGTGGAAGTCTACACCTTAAAATTGCTGTCATTCTTTTACTAAAATTCTCCTTTCATCAAACACCTACAAAAGCACAAATAAATCAATAACAACTTATCTTAATCACACTAACACCAAATTAAGTATAAAATTAACTATGCTTAGATAGACTCACCTAAAATAACTAATTTAAAATAATTAAATAAAACTTACTAATTTTATACATTACTACAAAAATTAAGCTAATTAGTATCAAAATTAAACTCAAATAACTCTACATCATAGAGTTATCAACATCCATAGTGTATATTCTTCCTTTTTGCAATTCATTTTGTTATAGTAATCCTTGTGATATCTAATGGGTATTACGTAGTGGAAAACAAAAAAAAATCTAAATAAAATCCCATGTTGCCTTTTATGGATCACTTTGGTGGTTTTAATTCAAACAAAATTAGGAGAGAGGAGTAATCAAAAAAATAAAATTACATTTGCCAAGTGATGTGGCTATTACAATAGTACCTCTTCCTTTTAACTCGTGAACACTACAAAGGGAGTAGAGAACCCGAGCCACTCAAATGTTTGGCTTCCAACGGTTGAACATAGGGTTGCACTTGAACTTTCACAAGGAGGCAGTTTTCTCAAGTATGCCTTTGTGCTATCTAGGTAGATAACCATTTGTCCTCCCCATACGATCACACTCCTCCTAGCTGAATCACAAAATTAGAAAAGCTATTTTTTCAAAAAATTTTAAGAGAGGGTGCGACTAAGGTTGTCTTTTTAGTTTTTCTAACAACTCAAAAACTTAACTTATGTATTTTTCTTTTTCTTTCTTGTGAGGAGTAGTTAAAAAATGATATGTATATCTAGGTTAATTAACTTCTTAAGTTACAAATAAGCCTTTAATATTATAACCCTGTATAATTTTGGCTTTACACTAATTAAATTTTTTTAATTAAGTCATTGTAAATTAAAATCAAATTTAATTTACTTTATTTTGTTGCAATTAAAGCTTTACTATTATAACTAATTATAATATTGGCCTTATACTTAATTAAATTATTTTAATTAAGTTCTTAGAGGTTAAAAACCCCAGTGTATGATTTAAGTCCAACTTAAATCATCACACTCTCAATTTAATTTACAATGCTACTTATTGTGTGTGACCCATTACGTTTCTGACATGTTGGCAATGAAATTGAATTATAATTTTTATTAAATTAATTAATTCAACTCCATATACCAATATTGGTATCTAATAATGCATTATGGCCACCCAATTGTTAGGAGAATCAAAAGATTCTTTTAAAATCTTTCAGTGTACAATCTATCAATGTAATTCATTCCTGTTGGGATGAGTCCTGCAATCAACTGAGATTGGTCAAGGCTTAATTCTAATCATGTAAGGATATCATTCATATTGAATGATCAGAGGTTTTTTTCATCAATAAGACATTAATTATAATGAGTTATAAGTTTAATTAGATGAAGTCCATGAGATTAATATGCCTTACAAGGGAGCTGTAATGGGTTACAATTATGAGATCCCTGTGCATCAAAGTATAATCTTAAAATGTTCTTAGTCAATGTATCATTGAGACTAGACATCAATAATGCTTAAAGATTGGTACATTCTATGTTCTTTACTTTGTAAGTAAGTAATTGATCCCATAGATTGAAGTATAGAGATACTTAGAACTAGAATGTAGGTACTTGCTTAGGAGAGCAAGTTCACTGGACATTACAAGCCATAAAAAGTGCATTTGGTAATATACTCCAGTGTTTATATAACACTTCTCATGTGTCAGTTGTGTAAATACTCCCTAGATTTGAGACACTAAGTTATCTTATATGTGGAATGTTATACTTTAATTTCATCTTTACGAGAGCCTAATCAAGAATGGCTAAATAGGATGCTTTTAGGTACAATATGAAGCATGTAAAGGTAAATGAGTGGTCAAAATAAAAATCATCACCTCAAGTGTTTTAGAGGATATATCGTATCAGTTCTTGATCAACATTAACTTATTGAAGTCTTTGGTTAAGGCGACTTGAAAATCCTGAAAAGGTTTCATAAGTTTCTATAAAGCTAATGCTATAACTGCAAGAACAAATATAGAGGTCAAGAAGAGTAGACATTGTACCAAGCTCTTATCATCTCTGACATATATGATGAGAGAAATAATTACATTGAAAAACTGTACACTGAAAGGTTGTTAAATAACCCTTTGACTCTCCTAATAATTGAGTGGCCATGATGCATTATTAGATGTCAATCTTAGTCTATGGAATTGATTATAAATTAATTGATCGAAATTTATATTAATCAATTAAGTCATTAATCAATTCCATTGTCAACATGTTAGAAATCTAATGGGTCACACACAATGATTGCATTTGAATTAAATTGGGAGAGATGATTTAAGTTAGACTTAAATTATATGCTAGGTAATTAACTTCTATAGACTTAATTAAAAAAAGTTTAATTTAGTTTTAGGCATAATATATAAATAGTTATAATTATAATGTCGAAATTGTAATAATATAAAGGAAATTATTTAAATTTAATTTCCATTGGGCTTAATTAAAATAGTTTAATTAAGTCATAGGCCTATATTGTAATATGTTATAATTTGGAGAGCCTTATTGCAAAATTAAAGTTAATTTTAACCTAGCTATATAAATCACATTTAACTATGTTTCCACAAATGAAGAAAAGGAGTTGTTAGAAAAGAAAAAAAAGGGGGGGCTTTCTCCTTATGTGCTGTCACTTACTTTATGAAGAAAAATTGTTTTTGAAGCAATTTTTCAAGTGTGTGATTTAGCCATCTCCGTGTGAAGTGGAAAGGGACAATCATTGTCCCTTTTGCTAGCACAAACACATAGTTAAAATCTCTATTTTTTCCTGAAGGTTTAAGTGAAATTGTGTGCACTACTATTGGAGGACAAGAGCTTGATTAACTAGGGTTCTTATTTCTTGTGGTGTTCGCGAGTTGCATTGAGAAGATTGTTATTTTGATCAAATGAACGTTGGCAAGGTTAGCTTCTAATTTTGTGATTTTATATGTCATTCTATATGTTAAAATATCACCATGGTGCTCTGTGGGTGAAGGTATGTTTTGTTTTTAAAGTTTTAATTTTCTTTCCACTGCATAATTTTGAGCATGTCATCCATAGCCAAACTTAACAATTCCTTCATCATATATCCGAAAATGATAAGAATATGGCACAATGTCTACTCTTGTTGATCTCCATATTCGTTCTTGAAGTTATTATTAGCTTTATAAAGACTTATAAAACTCTTTCATAATCTCTAAGTTGTCTTAGTCAAGGACTTCAATAAGCTAATATCTAAGAACTATTAAGATATGTTCCCTAAATCACTTGAGGTTATAATTTCTTTCCTGACCACTTATTTGCCTCTATGTGCTTCATGCTACAACCAACCATATCTTGCTTTGGCATCCTTGGGAGGATTCATAGGGGTATGATAAAATATGTAGCACTCCACATATAAGACAACTTGGTGTCTCAAGTTTAAGAAGTACTTACACAACTGAAACATGAAAAATATTTACATAGACACTAAAGTGGAATACCAAATGCATTCTCATGTCGAGTCATGTTCAGTGAACTTGTTCATGAAATAAGCACTTACATTCTAGTTTCAAGTATCTTTATACTTTAACATATAAGATCGATTGCTTATTTCTCAAGTAAGGAATATAGAATGCACTAGTCTCTAAACATCATTGATGTCTAATCTCAATGACACATCAACTTGGAACATTTAAAAATTATACTTTGATACATAGAGATTTCATTATTGTAATCTATTACAATTCCCTTGCAAGGCCTATTAATCTTATGGACTTTATCCAATAGACTTATAACTTTTATGATTGATGTCTTATTAATGAATAGAAACCTCTAATCATTTAATGTGAATGATATAATTACATGTATAAAACTAAGCCTTAATCAATCTCAATTGACTGCAAGGCTTATTCCAATAGTATCCTCAGCTACTTTTTCTCTTTTCAATTTATTCCCTCACTTGGATTTTCGTTAGAGCTTGGTAATCTAGACTTACACAGTTGTTTTTAGTTATAGTGGTATTATTTTCACCTTTCCATCAACAATTTTGGTGATTTCTTAATCACAGTATTGCTCTTTCCTCATCCTTTAATTTCTTAATTTTCCAACTAATTTTGGTGAAATCTCGTAATTACATGTAGCAGAAAAATTGTTAAACAAAGAACTTATTTGATAAAGGATGAATTTTTTATGTTACTCTATTTTGAATAAAGATCACAATTTTTGCAATTGAAAATAATGTATTCTTTATGAAATTTATCTCATTGTTACAGTCAAGCCTTGATCAAGTTGTGATCGAAGATTTACTTTTTTGTATTTGATAATTTTTTTAAACGAGTTGACATATTTCACTTTATTATATAATGAGAATAATAAACTTCTAACTTTCTTTGCAGTAATGGGATAGGATAGGAATTTTTCTATATTAGAGAAGCCTTCATTAGCCATAAAATTTGCCATTACATTTACTTCTCGAAACATATGGCGAATCTAAACCTCTCAATGTTTTTGAATCCAGCTTCAAATGACTTTAATCAAGTCTAAATTTGCACATGGATGATTAGTTTGTGTGGAGAGTGCTTGAAGAACAAGTTTGTTGTCAATCTGCAAGTCGATCTTTCAAAAAACAAGCTCCCATGCATATTTAAGCTTTTTGTATAAACCTCAGGGTTCAGCTTTGTAAGCTAAACATTTGCAAAGCTTCATTGCATAAGCAACTTTCCATTAACCAAAAAGGTCATGTAATAGTCCATCAACTGCTGTTTATTTTGTCGACTGTTGATAAGCACCATTTGAGTTTAATGCAACCTAACTAGAGGAAGGAGTTTTCCAACCAACTAGGATTTCTTCATGGGATTTTGTTAGACCTCCCTCATTCACAATGTTAACCACCTTAGTGGTTTGTGTTAGCTTTATGATTAATCCTTGTTTTAATATGACAAAAGCTAATGACCAAAATATTGAATGCTTAATACATTAGGACTTAATGAAAAATCCCTATGCTTTTGATTGACAAATAGGCTATGCACATCAAGTTTAATTATGTGTTTTGAGGCTTAAAATAATCTATAGTGTTGAGACCTCGAAAGAGAAAAAAGGCTATCGAGACTTGTTTATTTCATGTGCCTTGGGAAATAGCCTAAGTATGAAGGTGTATCGAAACAACTTTGGACGGTATCGACATTCCATTCAGTAAGAGTAATTTTTTTAGAAAACGTGTACTAAAGTATCGAGAACAAGACTGAATGTATCAGGTCAATTTCTTAGAAAAGCAAAAATTCTAAAGAATAAGACCAAGTATATTGAGACACACATCTCAAGTATTGAGCCTTGCTTTCAATCTTCAGAATTTAGAGAATAAGTCCGAATGTATCAAGATATAAGACTTCAAGCACTGAGACTTCACCTTCAGACTTTAAGAGCAAATGTCCAAGTGCTTGATGTCAAAATTGGGTTCAAAAAGAAGAATTTTCTATATATCAAGACAAAGGTATAAAGACATCAAAATGAGGTATGGAGACTTTTCACATAGTCTTGATACTTGGATTCCAAATCTTGATACCTGGTTTCCAAATCTTGATACTTGGCTTCAAAGTCTTGATACCTAACTTCAAAGTCTTGATACCTAGCACAATGTATAGAAACCTGCTTTCAAAGTCTCAATACTTCACTATCAAATTTTAAATTCAAAAAGAGCAAATGTTAAAGTATTAAAATGTCTTTTAAGGGCATCGATACCTTGTTTTAGGAAAGCCAAAAATGGACAAAAATAACGACTAGTTTCTACATCAAATCATCTCCAACTATAAAAATGACTTCTCCAGCACATTTAGAAAGAAATGGGAGAAGATAGAAAGATTATTTGATCAAGAATCAAATGAAATGAAGAAGAATAGGAAAAAGAGAAAAAAACCAAGCTAGAGCAACTACTTATATTCTTCCAAAAGCTTGTGAGCTATGCTTGAGCTTTCACTCATATCTTTTCATTTTTTAGCTCTACCAAAATCTTCCTTCATGTACTCACCTAGCCAAATCAGTGTTCTAAAGGCATATGTGAGCTTTAATGTTGTAAGAGAGAAAAGGTTATGCTTGAACATTTAAAAGGCAATAATGTAAAGGATTTGTCTGATCCTTGAAAAGGCTAAGGTTCTACCTGATCCTTGAAAAGACTAAGGGTTTGTCTAATCCTTGAAAAAGTGAGCTTATGTCTGCTCCTTAGAAAAGCAGTGTTGGTTATGCTTGATCTCATGAAAAGGCGGTGTAGGTTATGCCCGATCCCATGAAAAGGCAATGTGAGGTTATACGTGAACCTTTCAAAAAAGCAATGTGCAAAGGTTATGCTTGATCTTTGAAAAGTTAGTTTTCATAATTGATTAAGAATTCCTTAATGAGCAAAAGGAGAGGATGCAGGTGCCTATGAAAAAGGCCGAACCTCTATAAATGCTTTTTGTCTTTTCTCTCTTCTCCTTACTCTTTAACTTGTATATTTCATTTTAAATGAGTTTTTAGAAAGTCACTTATAGCTCTCTTTTTCCTTTCTTTGAACTTGTGCTTCCTTTCTCTAATCTTCACTACCTTTTACTTGTGGATTTTATGGTGCAGTGAATAGATTTGAATATTTAAGTTCAAAACTATTTTTACTCAACTCACTCTTCAATTCACTTTTAATTCACTTTGAAGTACTCATGTTTTCTACCTTTATTTGAAGAGTCTTGAAAATCAGCACATATTTTGTTTTATTCTTTGATTTACTCTACAAGTTGTTTTATACTTTTTATTTATGCACTTTCTTTGAAGAGTCTTGAGATTTTGTTTTCAATTCACTTACTCATTTGGTTTTCAAATTGTTTTTGACATGTTTTAAAGAGAGTGCAAGTTTATGAATCTTCCTTCTTCTTGAGCTTGTGGTTTTGTCATGAAAAATGTTTTAGAAATTTGATTCAAGCTCACTTACTCTTCATCTTTATATTTGAGTACTTTACTTTATATTGAAGAATATTGAAAATTTGTTTTCAACTTATTTTCCTTGGTTTGTTTTGAAGTGAAAACAAATTTCGAAACCTATCATCAAGCTCAAGAGTTTAAGTTGCTAAAAAAATTTTAAATCTAATTCATAGCTTTTTGGATATCTTTTCTTTTTTATTGAGCTAACTGAACTAACAATTTGCAATACCAAAACCATGCTATATATAATTGCTATTTTTCTGTCAATAAGGAAATCTATGTTCTCAAAAGTGAAAATGTTTCTCTAATTCTGTAGGAACCAACAAATAGTCCCAAAAATGATGTTTCATCAAGTGATGGTATTAATCACATTAGTTTTCCCCAAGTTAGTTAGAAACTACTTTGAAACCTCAAGGTTAAAAAATCTACTATGCATCCTTACTGATAATAGATGTAACCACATCACACTAGCTTTAGGACAGACCCGAAGCACATGAATGATGGTCTCCTCTTCGACCCCACATTGCAAACATAGAGAAGTATTAGTGAGATGTCTATGACGTCTTTTTGTATTCATTAGAAGCTTGTTGTAAAGACATTGGTGAATTAACATCTGAATTTTTTTTGGCCCATCCCACTTCCATGCTAATTGCCACTTCCTCGAGCTAACACTCAAGTTTGAATTATTAGGGTTCCTTAAAAATTGGTAAGCTGAAGCCATTGTAAAATATTCCAAAGATGATAAAGCCAAATACGGTGTGTCATGATGATCATGTATGGGAATAATGATTTTTGAAAGTAATGTGGTTTCCTCGAGTGGAAAGTAATTCGACAAGCTATTAAAGTCCCACTCACCATCTTCTAGTACAAAACTTTTAACGCAATAATGGTCTTTGAATGAATTACCCATCGACCTTGCTGCTTCAATAAGAGGACGGTCTCCCACCCATATGTCCATCCAAAATCGGGTTATGAGTCCATTCCCTATTGCCCATCAAACATTTTTTTAAATGTCTTCCATAATTTGCAAATGAATGTCCAAAAAGAAGACAAGCCTATACTTTGTAGTTTATCAGGGCATAGAAACCTCCCATAATCATATTTACTACGCACAAGTCGCACCCATAAAGTTTGTGGGTTTGAGACAACCCACTAACAAGCTTTTAAGAGAAACGTTTTGTTTGTTAAAAACAAATATCGAATGCCTAGGCCTCCCTCTTCTTTTGATCTATAAACATCTATGCATTTCATTAAATGTATCTTTTTGTTATTCATATCACATCCCCATAAGAACTGATGACAAAGGCCTTCGATTATCTTGCGTATTGCAATATGTTATCTAACACTTTGCATGGTATAGTATGGAATTGTGCAGAGAACTAATTTAACAAGTGTAAGTCTGCCTACTAGTGATAAAGCCAAAGGTTTCCAAGAAGACAATATACTATGTAGTTTCTCTTCCAAGCAGTTGAACATATGTCTCTCTTTCTGTTTGTTAATTAATGGAACCCTTAGATATTTGCCCATATTTTTTGTGAAAGCAAAACCAAATGCAACAATTAAGCTTGAGATAGTGTTTTGATCAACATTCTTAGAACAATAGAAAAAAGATTTTTCAATGTTAACTTTCTTACCTGAACATATGCAAAAGTCCTCTAATACCCCTAAAATGATTTCTAGCTACGAGATAGAAGCTTTTCCAAAACGAATTAAATCATCTGTAAAAAAAAGGTGGGTACAATATGACCCTTCTTAGAGAGTTTAATGGGCTTCCACAAACCTTGTGCTATTGCATATTTGATGCCATGTGATAACTTCTCCATACATAAAACAAAGAGGCATGGAGATAAAGGGTCCCCTTGTTGAACACCTCGAGATGGCTTGAAGTTATTAGAGAGATTAACATTCCACAAAATTTGTGAACTACTACATTGCCAGCTCCTAATAATAATATTAATTAGACAATCGGGTATTTAACATCCACAAGAGTATCATAAATAAACTCTTATCTTAATCGATCATAGGTTTTTTCGAGATTGATTTTTAACATCATCCACCCTGATTTGCCCTATTTCTTTTTAAAGGAGTGTATTACTTTTTGTGCAATTATGATATTATTTATAATTTGTCATCTTAGGATAAAACTCAATTGAATTTCTTCGATGAGACAAGTTATACATGGCTTCAAACGATTTGTAATCACTTTCTTGGGGACTTTGAAGATAACTGGTAATAGGCTAACATGCCTAACTTGAGAAATAAACTCTAAGGATTTGGATTTAGGAATTAAAGAAATAATAGACTTATAGAGATAATTACCTATTTCTACCCCATAAAAAACTACACGAATGTAATTCACAATATTGTTGCCCATTATATTCCATTATGATTGGAAGAACAAGGTTGGGAAACCATTAGCTCTTGGTGCCTTAAGGGTTTCATTTCAAATAATGCTAAATGTACCTCAATCTCATCCACGTTTCTTCAATAGATCAATGATTGTTTGATCAGATTTGGACATTGACCACGAATTAGATAAACAAGAAGTGATCGATCATCCTTGGTATACAGTTTTTCAAAGAAACTCATGGTTTGTGCTTTTAAAGTTTCTTGGTCATCGCACCAAAAGCCATTTGAAAAATGAAATCGAAGGGTTTTTGATTTGCATCTCTTACAAGTCATTCTTAAATGGAAGTAGTGAATGTTGCGATTCTTAAAGAAGTTCTTTTAACTTTGTCCTTTCTATTGATATTTATAAAATCATTCATAAAACCATGATACATATATGAGAAAGGCCATCAAACAATGCTATAACATGTATGGTTGTGCTTTTGAGCAATGGCATGCTCAATGTGATTGATGACATAAGTGTTTTGAACTTTCATCTAGTATGTGTGATATTTGTACTTAGTTTCCCATCTATGTTATCTTCTAAGTTCATAAAATTTTGTTTAAATATATTTTGACTTATAATTGAAGCAATTATAAAAAAATAAGATAAAAAATTTTATAGTTAATTTTAAAAAAAAATTATAGAAGCTTATATGTTTGTCATGATTGTTTAATAAGCAAAATATAGCTTTCATCATACACCCTATAGGTTATGTGACTTACAATTATAGGAGTTATCAGTTATCGAAAGATAAGCTTATAGTTGTTTTACCGTTGATAGTTTGCCATCGAGGTGCTGTTTAAGTGGAGCTTTAACTTTATCAAAGAAATTTTATGTTTAAACTTAAAAATTATTGCTAGTATAGTTTAAAACGCATGGTTCAAGAGGAATTAAGCGAAAAGAAAACATGGAAGGACAAAAAAACTAGAAAAAGAAAAATGCTTGACAATCTAAGGAGCCACCTTGGTTGTTGGCAATCCTTGTATAACACATCTTATGCCTTGTTTCACACACCAAACATGCGTCACGTGTCGACAACTCTTATCTCAAGCATCAGTTGCCCATGTACTGTCTACTGATGTCTTTTATTATTGTAGTTTATCTAACATGTCAGCTACCACATGTTCTTGTAATATCATTTGTAAGTTAACTATTTGCGACGTGTTTTGTGAAGTTATCCATCTGTGATGTGTTTGTCATGTCATCTTTTTGCAACATGTTCCACCACTTGTCTACAATGTGTTTTGTCATGTGTTTCACCACATCATCTTATGGGTCTTGTTTTGCCACATCACCTTCTGTGTTATGTTTCACTATGCCATCCTTTGTCACATGTTCTGCCATGTGTTCTCTTACATCATTTGTTAGCAATATGTTTCGTTGTGTCATCGGTTGGTGACGTGTTTTGCTTCATCAATTGCCACGTGTTCCGCCTCGTAATATCCTCTATGTTGTTTCACTACATCATCTTTTATATAGTGTTTTATCACATCATCCTTTGTGTCATGTTTTGCCACATCATTTACCACGTGCATTATCACGTCATCCTACGTGTTTTGTTTCATCATGTCACCTACCATGTCACCTTTTGTGCAGTGTTTACCAACATTGCTAGGTTATGCAACCACTACCTGATTTCAAGACTTAATTTGTCTTAGTTTTCAAACTCAAGTTAACATGTATCGTACCATCTTGAATTTGAATGAGGTGTAAAGATAATTATACAAATTATTTAGTTATAGTTAAAGTTAAACTATGAATAGAGTTAATGTTATAAATATCCCATTCTCTTCTATAACATGTATAATTTAGATTTCTCTAAATATAAACAATTTTTCATAATATAATATTTATTTTTATCATAACTTTGAGTTCAATAAATCAAAAATTTCTCTTCTATTAAAAATAAAAGTTAAAGTAACCAGATCGAGAAACTGGATACCAGATTAGATCATACGATATGATATTGCTAAATAGCAAATATTCATTAAATAGAAATCCAACCACACAAAACAATAAAAGAGACTTGTTATAGGAAAAAGATAAGAAATACCCTAATAAATCAAACAACTTAGGCAAACAAAGTACGTGGAATGTCTTTAAAGCTCATCTCATAAAAAAAAAATAAATTAGAAAAAAAATTAAGATAAAATGAGCACCATGTGAGTTATGTAGCAATATGTAACGGTTTGGTGCCCTGGGCAATGTAACGATTTATGGCCACAGCATCAGAAACCATCCCCGTCTTTGTATTTACTGTATCTTCTCCCATATACTAGACCACAATTTAATGCTTGTTTATGATCTAAAATAATTTTAAACCAATTTTTGGAGGAATCATAACCCAAATCGAACCTCACCTGGCTTCGATCCCAATCAAAGGGAAAAATGCCGGATCAAATCTCATCTCCAGCCCCAAGATCGGCCACGGATCTCTTCTCCGACCCTCTCGACTCCCACCCGCTGTGGTTCAAGCCCTCTCTCTTCCTCTCCCCTAACTTCGACTCTGAATCCTACATTACCGAGCTCCGGACCTTTGTCCCTTTCGACACCCTCCGATCTGAGCTTCAGGCCCATCTCTCTTCTCTCAACCATGAACTCATTGACCTCATCAACCGTGATTATGCCGACTTTGTCAATCTCTCCACCAAACTGGTCGACGTGGATTCCGCGGTGCTTCGCATGCGTGCTCCGCTTCTCGAGCTACGCGACAAGATCCAAGGCTTCAGGGGAGCTGTTGAGGGCTCACTCCTTGCTTTGAAGGATGGACTGAGCCAGCGAGCGGAGGCTACCGCTGCCAGGGAGGTGTTGGAGTTGTTGCTCGACACCTTTCATGTTGTTTCCAAGGTAATTTTGCCTTGTAGTATAGTTGTTGATTCATTTCCTATTCCATGTTCATTAGAATTGATGTATAAATAAAAACTCCTTTTATAAGGTTGAAAAGCTTATAAAGGAGCTGCCTAGTGTGGCTTCAGATTGGTCGAATGGGGATGTCAATCCGGTGCAAAAGAAAAATGCTTCGGGCTTACAACATGTTGAGAATGGAACGACGAATCTCAGGGAGACTCAAAGCATGCTTCTCGAGAGAATTGCCAGTGAGATGAATCGCCTCAACTTTTATATTGCTCATGCACAGGTACCTCTCTTTCTTCCGTCTAAATTTTATGCCGACCTTTGACCTGCAATGGATGCCATAGCCACTGATATATTATTGGTTAAATGCCTCCTTCATAAGTTTGGTTATTGATTACCTTACAATTATCTTCCATATCGAATTATGTAATTTCAGTTTGGATTTGTTTTCTAAAATATATAAAGAAGAAGAAAATTTCTTTTTTTTTTTCTGGGAGTTTATTATGAAAATACTCTTTACCATTGGTAAGAGCTCCCCTGGAAGGCTAGCTCTCCAAGCAATTGACACATGTACTGCACATTCTATATGGCTAATAAATGAGCTAAACGATTTGCATCACATCTCACAAAAGAATTAAACAATGACTACAATGAGAAGCTAAATCCTGAATATTGTCCAACACCACACCATGATTCCAACTGCATGAATCTATACTCTTTGCCTCATTAATAACTTGTAGCGAGTCCCCCTCCGTAATAATATTCTCATATCCCAACTCAGTTGCTAGTGCAATCCAAACAGCAACACATAATACTCAGCCAACAATAGAAGCTCAACTGCTCTCTGCTGCATCAAACAAGCTAGGACAAAACCCTGAGAATCATAAATTACTACTCCTATCCTATTCCTATCTCATTCCGCAATGGAAAAAATTGTTGCATTGACATGCACTTTCACATAACTTTCGGGGGGAGAACACTACATGTATCTGATGAGAGTGCACATATTGAGGCTCAGCCCAGACAAGCCTATGCACCTACAAAATCTTTTTGGCAGATATGTATCACTTTATTAGCTGTCCAACAAGTTCCTTCATGCAAACACATTTTTCTGTTAAACTAGAGCATCCATGCCACTATCCAAAATAAATCAAGATCCTCGGTAGCTGCATTTTTAGTGAACCACATCCAAAAATCATTCAAACTCAAAAACGGCACGAACTCATCATCAATATAAGGTAAAACTAGACACCAAACCTGCCTTCTTGACCTGCATAAGAAAAGGACATTAAAACAGATTCATCTGCATCATCACAAACACAACAACCGAGTTCACTAGAAATCCCTTTATGAGCAAGAACTTGTCTAACTGGGACCACTTGCTTTAAAGCCGTCCATCCAAAATACTTAACTTTATATGGTATCTGTCGATTCCATAAACACTCCTCTTCAGAGGCCCTATGGACATGTTCTCACCATGCCATAGGATCCTCACTTCATAATAGAGCGCACCATAAACAATTCCTTTGTTGTACCCCACCAAACTAGCTTATGTGCTGGCCAATGATTATTAATTGGTATGCTTACTATCATTTTCATAGCTTCTGGGGAGAAGAGTTGATTGAGTTCCATTTTTAATATTTTCCTTATCAATCAGGTTAGCTACTCTTAAATGATACAACAATCATTGTCTAATTGTTTTTCCTATCTCCAGGAGGCTTATTCAACCACTTATCTCGCCAAACAGCAATCTAGTTTCCATTCCCCACCCTCCACCTCTTCCCCTCCATCACCACATCCATTATTATCATAATAATTTTTCAAGTATATGAAGCATTGCTTCCTAAAATGGCATAAAGAAGAACAAAATTCGAGAGTATTTTGCCTTTAAAACTCATGCACAAATTGAATCACTTCACCTAAATAAGATCCCAACCACGCTTAACTAGTTAAGCTAGATTAAATGCTTCACGATCTGTAAACACAAACCTCCTTCCCCTTTAGAGTGGCATAACTTATCCCAACTAACCCAATACAGTGGCCTTTTCTTGGAACTATCACGCCATTAGAACTTAGCAAGCATCATTTTGATATCATTGATAATGTATCGAAAGCAGCTCATACAATCTTTAGGAATTGCTTGAGCTACTGACTGCAATAAAACCTCCTTCCCAGACTTGGGAAGCAATTTGCCTTTCCACCCTCTTAAAAGGACTTGAAATCCTATCTTTTATCCAATCTAAAACTGAACCCCAGATACCAATCGTTAGAAAATCTTGTATGCATATCAAGAGTATTCATAAAGCTATCACGGTCCAATTGTGAGGTATTTGGTACTAAAAAACAAAGCTGACTTCTCCATTTTTATTTTTGGCTTGAAACCTTATCATATCTTCCAAGAAATTTTAACAAAACATGAGTTTCACTAATTGTGGCTCTAAAAATAAATGTGTAAGCTTGGACTTTGTCTATGGACCGGGACTCCGTTTTTTTATACCTTGTCACCCTGCATGCTGCAACAAAGAGGTGCACAAAGTACGAATAAATAAGGTGACAAAGGATCACCCTGTTGAACACCTCTCAATGGTGTTATGTGACCACATGATTGGCATTGACCAGAACAGAATACGTAACAGAAGAAATACACTTCGTCACCCTATCAATCCATATTTCAGGAGAGCCCATCACCCTCCTTACTTCTTTAATAAACTTCCACTCAATACGATTGTAAGACTTGCTCATATCTAGCTTAACTGCCATATGATATTTCCCACCAGGTTGCTTATTATTCATATAACGTACCACTTCAAAAGCAATCAAAGCCATCCTTTTTGGATTCTTATATTTAGAATTTTTTGCACTTTATTAGTATGTTTAATTGTATCATCAAAATACCTTTATTAAGAAAATCCAAAACAACTTTGGTAACACCACCACCAACAACATGCCAATATTTTTGGTAAAACATTGCATTCATACCATCAGAACTTGGCAATTTAGAAGAATGCATTTGCATAAGAGCAGTATGAACCTCTTCAGCTATAAACCTCCATAGTCTCATAAGCATTATAGATATGTGCCTCGTATCATCTATAAACATTGCATTTATATCAAAGTATGGTGATTTAGAAGAATAGTGAACAATCAGGGTAATTTTGCTCGTTGGATGGACAGTAATATTTGTTTCATAAGCATTATAGATATGTACCTGGTAATGATGTGAACAACCACCAAGCTAAAAACTTTTTCTTTGGAAGTAGCAACTCATGCACTATCTGTTTACTACATCATGCAAGTGCAGAACCTTCCTTTCATTCAGAACATGGAAAAGAGGATTCGAAGTGCTAGCCTTTTGTTAGATGCAAGCTTGGGACACTGTTTTGTAGATGGGCTGGAACACAGGGATGCGAATGCAATTTATAATTGCTTACGTGCTTATGCAGCTGTTGATAGCACCAGCAATGCAGAAGAAATTTTTCGGACGACCATCGTGGCTCCATTGATACAAAAAGTAATTCCGCATGGGTCATCTGGAGGATTGGTTAGTGGGGCATCTGGGGATGAACTTGAGAATGATTATCAACAAATCAAAAAATATGTTGAGAACGACTGTAAATTGTTACTGGAAATTTCTTCTGCAGGTACATATCTATGCCTTTTTACCCCATTGAAGTCCTAACAATTCTGTGACTTCATCTTGTTGTTCGTTGGGTCTTTAGTACTAAGTTACATCGGATTTGGTGTTGCAAACTGGTGTGAGTCCTGACAAAGGGTATGCTGTGTTTTGATAATTTTTCATTAACTTAGGATATAAACATCATAGTTGTAAAAATCCAATATGTCCAATTGGTGCCAGAAATGGGTACATTAGGGTAAGGATGAATTTGTGTAAAATGATTTCAGTCTTCTTATAGCCTTTGCATGTCAAACTTCAGATCTGCTACATATGAAGGCTGATAAAATTTTATGATGTTGTTTTGTTCAGAAAATTCAGGTTTACATGTATTTGACTTCTTGGCAAATTCGATTCTGAAAGAGGTTCTTGCAGCCATTCAAAAGGGAAAACCTGGTGCTTTTTCTCCAGGAAGACCTAAAGAATTCCTTAAAAACTACAAATCAAGCCTAGATTTCTTGGCTTATCTTGAAGGTAGTGATCTGACCTTCAATTCACATCTCAGATTACAAACTTTGTGAAGGCTATTTTGATAAAGAATTAAAATGTCAGAACTGTAGTCCATCTTATTATATATGAAAGAAATTTTGGTTGTCAGGCTATTGCCCATCAAGAGCTGCTGTTGCCAAATTTCGAGCAGAACCTGTTTATGTTGAGTTCATGAAGCAGTGGAAAGTTGGTGTTTATTTCTCTTTAAGGTATTTAATGGAATTATTAGATGTTTAATTTGGTAATACAATTGTTGCGTTATTATTTAGATATGAACTGCACTTATCTTCAACCACTCAGGTTTCAAGAAATAGCGGGTGCTCTGGATTCAGCACTTACAGCATCCAGTCTTGTTCTTGTCCAGAATTATCAGTCTGATGAAAATTCTCAGAACTTGACACTTAAACAAAGTGTTACCCTTTTGGAGAGCTTGAGATCCTGCTGGAGTGAAGAAGTTCTTGTCCTTTCTTGCTCTGACAAGTTTCTTCGCTTGTCCTTGCAGCTGCTGTCAAGGTCATCCCTTGAATCAGATAGTTTTGGGTAGTCTAGATTTGCTGAATAACATAATTTGACAGTATTTTATGCATGATAGATACTCAAATTGGTTGTCATCTGGATTGGCTGCTCGGAAGAAGGGTAGTGCTGGTGCCAACCCTGGATGTGAGTGGGCTCTTTCAGCTGCTCCAGATGATTTTGTTTATGTACGCACATGTCTTTATTTCACTATATTTTCAAATGTTAATAAATGGTGTTCTTCTGTTTGACTCTTGAAACTTAAAATTTAGAGAATTGGAGGAAGAACTAATAACTACTTTTGTTTGAATATCTAAATGGGTGATTAAATAGATAAATAATTAGTTCTCCACATATCCACTTGATTCTTTCTCATGGAAAGATTTAAGGGAGAAATTAAAACTGGTAATTTTACTTTCTTAAACATTTGAAATATGTTTCTATATTTGATTTTTAAAACGATAGAAAAATACATAATGTAGTTGTACAATTGCTTCTGATCTCATCATTTTCAGTCCCCCTAATTAGATCTGCTGAATTATGTGCTTTGTTATTTATAGGATTTTAAGCATTGTATTGTTATTTCGTTTTTTTTTCTACATTTTCCTTACAAGCTGCTTTCAGTTCCCAAAGTCAAGCATTACATTATTATGTTTTCTAATATTGTAGACCATAATTATCATTGATGCAGACTTTTTGAGCAGCATAATGCACTTGTGCTTGCAGATTATTCATGACATAAATTGTCTGGCCAAGGAGATTTCTGGTGCTTACCTGGATCATGTACTTCAAGTTCTGTCTTCATGTTCCACCGAAGTTCTTGATCTAGTAAAACAGAGCATTTTGTACTGTGGAAAATCGTTGGACGATTTATTACCGTTGGTTATCAACACAATTATGGAGGCTCTGGTTCAGAAGTCTGTTGAGGTAAGCATTCCCATGTTAGTGTATATCTTATTTGCATCATTCTTTAAGTGTGAAATCACCACAAGTTTGATAATTTTTACTGTAAATTGGCTGCTGGCATTCTCTAGAACTTTTTGTTCATTCTCGTTTGTCTTGAATTTCAAAGGACTTGAGACAGTTGAAGGGGATAACTGCAACTTACAGGATGACAAACAAACCTCTTCCTGTCAGGCATTCACCCTATGTGGCAGGGGTATTGCGCCCATTGAAGGTATGCAATTTTTTTAGGTTATAGCTATGTCACTACTACTCAAGCATCATTACTTAATGTCCTATGCTTTAGGATCAAACTTTTTCTTTCATAATTTTAATTTTTCTGGCCAATTAGTACTCACTTTGTCTGTGCTTGATGTATGAATGTTAATTTTGGATGAAAAGCAAATCAGGTTTTATCAACTTCTCACTTTTTCCCTGGTTGATGGAAATCTATTAATGTGGGAGGTCATACTGTTGTGACTTAAGCCATTTTTTTTCATTTATATTTCCATTTTAATAGTTTGTTGCTGGATTATTATGGAAACTTCTATCTTTAGGGTTTTTGGCAGTATGCTCAGACATGTCTTGGTTTTGATTGACTATCAAATCTGGTAATGAACTATGTTGCTTGGAGAGAGAGAGAGAGATGGCAGATTGGTGGGTGTAGTGTTGTCAAAGGCACAAGGTGCACTCCAGGGGTTAGGACCCTTACCTCACCCGAGGCACAAGGTGCAAATAAAGCACTTGCACGAGTGAAGTAAGGTGCTAATTTCTAAAGGATAATTAATATATACAGGACAAAGAAAAGCCTATGTGTTATGTCTAATAAGCTTGAAACATATGATTTTGCTGATAACAATTAAAGAGTTTACTCCATTACACTGCCTAATGTAATTCAAAGATCGAGAATTATCATAATTAATGTCATCAACAAAGTAAAAAGTATCCTTCATTTCCAATTCAACAAAAAGTTGTGCATCAATTATATTATTTAATTTTTTATTCCTGTAAATAGGGCAGAAACTGTGCTCTTTTGAATATTGAAAGAATAGCTGACAAAAGAAATTGAAAACTAAGAAAACCAAGGGACTCTTGTTCTGTGCCTTTTGCCTTGAAAAAACTTCGCTAAGGCATTAAAGGTGTGTGCTTGTTTAAAGGTGCCTCGCCTCAAGGGGTAGAAGGTGCTTTGCTTGATTTGCGCTGTGCCTTAGCACCTAGGCATGCTCCTTGACAACTCTGGGTGGGTGCGAGTGAGAGAGAAAGAGGGAGAGAGGTGTCGCATTAACACTTGAAAATTAGGGTTATAAAAGTGGATTGATCATTGATGATGGGTTGGGGTCCTTGGGCCAGATTGGCTCTAATTAGGCTTTTAAGGGTTTTCAGCAGCCATCTTCAAAACTTAGAAAGCTTAAATACTTGAAGGACCCATTTACGAATCCAGAGAATATATGCCCATTAGGATTGTCTTTCTCTCTTTCTCTCTCTCTCTCTCTCTCTCTCACACTTAAAATTAAAAATTCTTTCCAGTTGCAGCCCTTGCATAATTAACAATTTAAAATATTTTTTATCCTCCTTTTCCATCTGTGGAGAATGTGTATTCTATCTGTAGGGTTTGTTATGGACTGCCCACATAGGCAATCATGGCATGTTACTTGTGATCTTTAACAGCAATTTTCCATGCTTTCAGACTTTCCTGGATGGTGAACGAGCTACAACATATTTGACAAATGCTGCTAGGAATGATCTACTGTTAGGTGCTGCAACAGAGATAACTGGTCGCTATTATGAGCTAGCTGCTGACCTTGTCAGTGTGGTCGGTATAACAAACAAATTTTTTTTCCTAGTTTTTCTTTGAGTTAAAGATGCTTTCAATAAAACCTCTTGATTATCATGTGCAGGCTAGGAAAACAGAGTCTTCTCTTCAAAGAATAAGGCAGGGTGCACAAAGACGAGCTGGGGCAAGCTCAGATGTCTCAGATCATAATGTTTCTGACACTGACAAAATTTGCATGCAGTTATTTCTTGATATTCAGGTGAGCATCCCATACTTAGAAATGGCAATGAGGTGGCAGCATACTGCCTATCCCCAACCTTGACTTTCAAACACTCTCCATCCACACTGAGATCCCGGCTTGGGGACATCTTATCCCCATCAACAGGGTCTTGTTATAGATTTTCACCATTTTTTTTTTTGACATTTCTGTGAAAATCATCAAATGCACTTAGAGCTTAACTTTTCCTATCAAATAAACCAAATAAAAGAAACGATAACTTGACATAGTCATAGAAACAAATAAAAGAAATAAATATACATAATCTTTAATACATGCATGGTGAAAGTAAAATTTCTTTAAAATTACCTAATGGAATAATTGTCGTAAATTTCATTTTTATTGTTTTGTCATAGTCAACTGATTAATGAAAATTGCCCTCATAATCTGGCAATGGATTCAAACTTGATCAACAATACATAAACCCTATCTGAATCTAAACAAGGTCTTGCACAAATTTGATTAAAAAACAAAAGAAATCTGCAAAAGCTGCTATGACGGAATTGAATCTATTACCAGTTTTAATTTCACTGAAAAGAAGTCAAGGGTTAATACATCCTAGCTGATTGCAACATTTAGAAGCTGACGTACCTGCTGCAGTATGAAAGCAAAGAATTAATGTTTTCTTACTGGGAGGAAACTTGAGCTTTCTGGAGAGGCTGGCTGAATGGAAAGAGATGGAAACATGAAGACAATGGGGAAAATTGGAATTTAAGAAAATGCGAGTTGGGAAAGATCACAGATAGCGGTCAGAGATATAGATATCAGAGAACATAAAATTATCCTAGGGGAGGAATAGCTGAAAGGTGTCAGACAGTCATAGTGAGAAAATATAAAAAATAAATGGGAAAGTCATGGTTTAGTAAAGAAATACCAACTTAGTAGCAGTATTGCAATATACATTGAAAATTAATGAAATACATAAACACATTCACTTATGTGCATGTCTATCTGTATATGGATATCGGGTATTGCTGGGACGTGGAATGGGGATTAGACTCCCCATCCTTATAGCCAAGCTCTGATTGAGGATCAAATTTGATCCTCAGCCCTGCCTCCAACCATGAACCTTTCAGAAAACACTGTGGTTCCCTGTAGGGTACTGAAAAAATTGCCATCTGTATCACATCCTTCTATTGATGTTTAGTGTGTCTCTCTCTATCTCTCTCAGAATGTCTTATTCAGTCCATTTTACATCTTTACCAGGAGTATGGCCGCAACCTTGCCACCTTGGGAGTAGACGCAGCTAATATTACTGCTTACCGTTCCTTGTGGCAGTGTGTAGCACCTGCTGATAGGCAGAGTGTGATCAATTTTTAAGATGAGCATCTAGTTGCTGTTTCTTTACATGGTAAAGCATTTTACAATATATTTAAGTTGATCTTATTGTGATTTTTCATTTTGTAAAATTTTTTTAAAGAAAATGCAAGCCTTTGTTCTGCGTCTATTGTTGTTGATTTTTCCTTTACATTAAGTTGAAAATTTTGTACAGAGAACTTCTCAAAGCTTCTCACAGTATTGATTATTCTGTCAGCTTAGAGCCAAGTTGGTTACTTTTTTTTCTTTATTATTTGTTTTCCCTTCTTGGAAGGGGTTCTTGGCCAAGTTGGTATCAAGAGTTATACTATTTGCCAGATGACTGACCTGAAATAGATATATATAATACAATCAAAAACAATAGTAAGGAAAAATCATGCTGCTTGATGAGACTTAGTAAATCATACAGGTAAAATTGGAATAGCAGTGGACAAGCATAGACTTAATATAATTCATGGTTTCATATTTTACCTTGGTGTCAAATTTTTAATTGGAATTTGTGTTCTTTTTTTTCAATATAGTGGTGAATCATAGAATTATGTTTGGAAATTACTAGTTTCCTTTTTCTTTTCTTTATTCTGCAGTCGGATCAGCAGGGAATATAGGATGATATGTCTGATTTGGTAAAGAAGGATAAGATCAGAACTAGAGATGGGGAAAGACATCTAATGTGGCTATTGTCTAAAATAATAGCTGATAATTGCCCAATCTATTACTTCAACTATTTATATTTGTTCAATGTAGTGATGAATTACCAATTTTGTTGGCACCATTAGTTCACATTGCTTATAATAAAAATAATAATCTTCTGCCCTAGTGGTAAAAGAACTTGAAATTGGAGCCTGGAGGTTTCCAGCAGGTTCACATCTTCAGAAGACTGAATGGAACTTGTAATTGAGTAATCTTGCATTTCTCGAAAATGTTGGACGTGGATTGATAATCACTTATGATCTCTTGAAGGTTTGGACTTATAGAAGAGAGGTACAAGAAGGTAAAGAATATTAAATTAGATTTCCTGATCTCCATCTAAGGATGAGACTATTAAAGCTTAAAGATTTCAAAGTTTAACTTTTCTTATTTGCTTTAAGTTTAACTTAGAGTTGTTTTAATTTGGAGATTGTAAACTCCGCCCAAGCTCCTTACCTTGTTTGTTTTCTTTAAACCATACTTAAAGCTTGTAAAGTATTACTTAGTCAAAACAAGATGTTCTTTTTAGTATTTTTAGTTAGTTTGTATTGTTACGAAAATGAGTTTTTCGTCTTTATGTAAGGGTCTTTCTTCACTTGATAGATATGTATTTTGAGCTAGAAATATGAACCTCTGATAAGTGATATCAGTATTTACTTTAACTATTTTGGATTCACATGAAAAATATCAAAATCGAGATGGATTCTCTCTTTTACGAACGTAAAAGAGTCCGTGTAATGAAAACGTTGAATAATTGAGTGGGATAGAATATCACAAATCTCACATTAGTCTTAGATTATGATTAAATGTCTTCCCTTACTTGATAGTTATATTTTTTAGATTGCAAATGTGGATATGTGATGGTACAATTTGATTCATCTTTTAACTTAAAATATGTGTTTTAATAAATAAAAGAATGATTCATTGTTTTTACTTTCAATCTTGGTTTAGGTTAAATTCCTTAAAATTTCAAGCCTTTTTATCTTAATGGACTTGTGAACTTTCAACCATGGTTGTGAATCTTTTAAAGGCTAATAGTTTTAATTAAGTTTAACAACTCGTAAGTTTGTACAAATTTAGCATTTCAAGCCTAACAAATTAAAATAAGTTCGATCAAGATAAAGGTTTAGATTCTCAAGCTTAACAACCTATAAATTAGGGTATAACTTTTAAAAAAAAAGCAAATCAAATTTGGGTATAACTCATATTTATGAATATTTTCTTAATCTTAAGCTTGGCTTGGTTGAGTAATGCGTAATAATCCTACTTAGTGTGAATAGTTATATTCCTAGTTATCTTGTTGATGATTTCCTAAATTGTACCTATATTAATTATTTATATTTATATGTAATTACTATTTAAATATAAATTAAATTAAATATAAGTATTTACATGTAATGGATGTGACAATAAATAGTACTCTAATATAAAAAGAAGGGAATAAGTAAAATGTTTGATTGACAAAAATTATATCTTAATTCATTATATTTCTAAATTGCTATTTGAATGGAGTTTTCAACAGATTAGATAGTACTCCGATGGTACTTTTAAAACTTAAACTCGACTTGATTTATCTATTTAAATTATATTTATTATTAAAATAATTTAATATTTTAAAATAATATTAAATGAAAATAAATATTTATTAATATACATATGCGAGGAAAGTAATAAAAAAAGAGACAAGTAATATAATTATTATAGATAGGTGTAATTTTGAAATTTTTTTGTTGATAATGTATCTTTAATTATGATTATAATGAAAGTAATTTACTTGATTTAAAATTCTTTGTTCATTATATCTTTATATTGCAATGCTATATTAAGTTAAACAAATTAAAAATTAATTTCAAATATAATAAAGAAATTTAATTATGATGATGAAGAAATTATTGAATAATATTTATTATCATTCCCATACATCTAAAATCCAATAAAATTTGTCAATCTTATATTCAAAAGTTAATTTAAAATATAATAAAATTTGTAAATTATGACAAAAGAAATTAAGTCAAAGGGTAGCGATGTTAGTGAGGTATAACTAGAAAAAAGATTGGGACATTTTAAAAAATAATCCTTAAAGATAAAATATTTTTAAAAATAACATTCTTTATAATTGTAACTATTTTAAGTCAAGTTGGACAAAATTACCCTTAATGAAGTTACACGTTATAATGTTATACGCCATATACAAAAACTTGTGACAAACCATGCATAAAAACCTATGATAAGTTATGGTTAGTTTGTTACAAAAATCTGTGACAAGTCATGGTTAGGTTGTTACACGTCATGTTAAAAAAAATACTGTTGTTACACGCCATGGTTAAAAAAGATTATTACACGCCATATTGAAAAAAAAATATTGTTGTTACACGACATGTTGAAAAAATATTGTTGTTACACGATATATTCAAAAACATTTTGTTATACTCTAATGTCTAAAATGTTGTTGTTACTTACTAACCAAAACTTCAAATTCTTTCAACGTTTTTCTTTTTTTTTGTTTTTTTGATAATTTGGCACAGATTAAAGTGTTTCTAACATGTTTTCATAAATCAAAATACAAATGTTTTTTTATCTAAAACAACTACTTTGACTAAAAATAAAAAAAAGTTCTTTAAAAACTTAAATTTATAAATTTTAAAATTTTGAATTTATTGATATCTAGGTCCCGAATTGATTCAATTAAAAGCTATTTCATACATTTATGATCATTTCTATCATTTTAGTTTTATCCAAAATACTTAAAAATCGAATTTTTCAAACAACCATCCACACGTCAAAATCATTACTTGGTGTATTGAAAGAGTAAGAAAGAGAAATCTGAAAACGTAGGAGAGAGAAATCGAAAGCATAGCAAATGAATACCGAACAAAAAAATCGATAAAATTTGAGACTGAGATGGTAAGAGAGAAATTCGAAGCACAAATAGAAAAAAAAAATTATGATAAATAGTTTAATTTATTTAAAATAATTTAAAAAATATTTTTATCAAATCATGATTAAATATGATTATAAATAATTAAATTTATTTTAATAATTATTTTTAAAATATCTTTCATCAATAAAAGTCATTTTTCACGATTTTTACAAAAAAAATTATGGGAAAGGTATAAAGAGAAAACGGCAGATGATTACTTCCGCCTGTTAAGGTTTATTGGCGATTACGCAACCGGCTCCAAATTGCCGTTGGGAGCGGGCGGCCTGTCCCCGTCTCCAAACAACCGTCAATTAAAATCCCACCCCCCTTTAAAACGAAACGTTTTAATCGTTCTTTCTTTTATTGGTACCATCCAACAAAAATAGTTGTAAATAAATTTACGACATATAAAAAAACACTCAAAAAAATTAAACAATCGAACGAGGAACAAGAGAAGAAGAAGAAGAAGAAGAAGAAGAAGAAGAATCTGTTGGGCGATCGATCTGACATTACCGATGGACGTGCCTAGCTCATGGGATGCGTTACGCAAACAGGTTTGCCGATTTTCTTTTTTCCCTTTTTTTTAACCTTAGTTTTTGTTTAATTCTGTTTGGTTAACGAGAAAAACAGAGGAAATTTGGGAGGAAAAGAACTAAGATTGTATAACTCTATGAGATTTGATTGAATTCTATTAGAATAATTAAGGAAGTTTTGGTTCTTCTTTCGGATTCTGTTTTTGGTTTGTTAGAAAAATGTAAGAAACGAAATCATAATTGTCGGTGACCTAAGCGTTTAAGTTTTCTTTAATTTTTTTTCTAATACTTGAGTTTTCTGATTGGAATCTGTTGAAATGAAATCGAAATCTGGATTCTCTAGCTACAGACGCTGAATGTTTTCTTTTTTCTTTTCTACGTTTTTTTGGTAATTATCTCAAAAAACCAATAGAGATTATGGATTTATTGCTCTTAGCAAAAACTGGAAAATTTTCGGTTCATTCCAATCGGTTGGATCTGTTAGCGCAGTTTCTAATTAGATCCTTAACAAAGATTTAGACTTTTCCTAAGCCTTGCTGTTGTTGTTGTTTATTTATTTATTTATTTATTTTGAGATGTTGAGCTTGTGGCTATTATGTTGGTTTGTTTGTCTTTTATTTGCTTTATCTCTTTTACTAAATGGTTCAGTCTGTGGTGCAAGTGCAACTTGCTTTCGTCTCGTTAGTACCTTACAAGGAGATAATGGTCTTTTTGGAACTTATGTTTTCTCCATGAATGGTGGTTTATCTGTGAGGAGGAAACGCCAGAAATTTCCTGTAGCCATTGTTCAAGATAAATGCTGTACTACTTCGTAAAAATACTCTTTTTATTTTTCTGGTTTTCTGTTGAGTGGCTGAAACGAAGGCCAATTTAACCTTGTGCAAATGTACCTGTGAACAACTACAATTGGGATATACAAGTGATGCTGTAGATGAGAGTGATGGCAGATAAGAGTTAGTAGTTTATCTACCTTGAACAAGATAAATGGAATATCTTTGGCTAAATAGGTCTATACTTCACTTCAGATTTCCATTTCGAATTTTGCAGATGGAGGAAAAGGCTAGGTCAAGTATTAGTAGATTCCTAGTTTGCAAAATGCAAATTTCGTATATTTCTTTAAGAATTTGACCCTATCCTAAAACTTAAAGGAAACATACAAGAAGCTGTAGTTCTCCGTCAAACTTCTGAAGCAATTTAGAATGAACCTGCTTGAGTGGTTGTTCCACATAGAATGGCTTATCTGCCTAACTGGTTGAGGCATAAGGGCTTCTTGTGAATAGGCTTTCCTTTTACTTTCATATAGGAGAAAATAAACTTTAACATTTCATTCCTGCATTACCTAATTTTCTGGGAGGCTGTGTAATTTATAAGTTTTAGTTGCCATGTCTAGTATCAATACATTGCTGTTATACTGCTGAAAAGCTTAAATAACTAGTTCAGCATTACACTGAATGGTGTTCAATATGCATTGCTTTAATAATCATTTTATTCTTAACATTGGAAGAATATGATCTTTATACCTTGGGGTTATCAATATCAAACTTTGGGAAAAAAGGTGCTTAAGAAAAATAAAGTTGGAAGCTCTTTTTGGAGTGTTTCTGTCAACCTTTTCAAACTCTTTCTCATTAAATCCTGTGTTTCATTTAGATTTTGAAATTCTAGTTGCAAGTAATTTGGTATCCCATAAATGTAAGACATCAGGATTATGCCATTGAGACTACCTTTTTTGGCAGTAAGAACTTTTTTCTTTACCCAAAAAAACATTAAATTTATCCTGAAATGGTCAAAAGATGATTCTATTAGTTGTTCTGGCTACAAATATCTATTCTTGTAATGAATCTCTTTGTTTTACTATTATTGCAGGCAAGGAAACTCGAAGCTCAGTTGGATGAGCAGATGAATTCATATCGTAAGTTGGTCTCCACTAAGGTTTCAACAAAAGTTGACTCAGAAGAGAATGATCTTGAATCTGGTATAGACCGACTACTAAAACAGCTCCAACAAGTAAATATGCAAATGCAAGACTGGGTATCATCTGGTGGATCTGAAATGGTTTCTCATACCTTGACTCGGCATCAGGAAATTCTCCAAGATCTCACTCAGGTACTGTGGTTTTTAAATTATTTTTTGTTTATCTTTCTCTACCAACAATCTTCTTCCTTTCTTTTCTTTTTTCTTTTTGGTCTTTTTTATACCCGTAATACTAGTTTTTCTCCCTTGTTTTTTCTCTCTTTTGATTTAAAGGGAAAACAACAGTGGCTTCATGGCTCCCTTTTTGTTTGAAAACTAACAATAAAGCAACAAATGATTAAGAGCCTTTATAATGAATTCAAATGCCTATATCTCGTTATCATGGAGATATCCAAAGTATACTTTGTTTCTACTACCCCTTTTTTTTTACCCAGCATATTAGTTTTAGTTTTATTGAAATTGTCATGATTCTGTGAACAGTTGCAGGCTTGCAGCTTTCCTTATACACCTCCTTTTTGCCCCTTCATGGAATATATTTGCTATAAAACCTTTAATATGATTTACTGAGAGTGGACCAATCAGAAACTAACTTGATCTTAGACCTGATTGAAGTGCAGGAGTTCTATCGTCTCCGCTCTAGCCTTAGAGCTAAGCAAGAACATGCTTCACTCCTCGAGGATTTTAGGGAGTTCGATCGGACTAGATTAGACTTGGAAGAAGGTGTTGGTTCCACAGAACAGGCTCTATTTAGGGAGCATGCAGCCATTAGCCGGAGTACTGGACAGGTATGTAAGGTTAATAGTGGTTGACAATGTATCCTAGTGTAAGTATGATGGTATTACTCAATTCCTTTTATGTAAATGCCTGAATTTCAGTTGTTGGGAACTTAGAGTTTAATGATTAATTAATTAATAATGAGATTGAGGAGTGAAAAATGGAGCAAATAGATTAAAAGAACTCTCAATCACATTATGGATTTTATAGTGGATGTTTAATGTGGGTATGCATTTCCCATCATCTTCTCATTTGTTATAGCTATTCATTCTTTTCACTTTATTTTGGTAGTTAAGGTCTAAAAGGAACAGTTTAGAGCTGGTTACAGGTCTGAAAAAGTGCTGGCAACTTATAGAATAGGAAGGAAGAAGATGGAATATCTGCTGGATTGGATTTCCTTAAATATCATGGTTAAGTTAATCATAAACACTCTGACAAAATTTTGCCAAATCTTTGAGAATTTGATATTTACTAGTATTTATTGTTTCCAATTTTGGATGTGTAATCACATTTAATTACTTAGTGGATATTATGTTAAAAGCTGAATAACATATATTAATTAACAACTTACTGAGTACTTGACTATTCTTGGTCAAGAATATTAAAAGTTGCTGATCTACCTTGACTCTTGAAAACTAATGAAAGTACAAGCGCTGGAATAAACTTGTTCACTTCCTAACATAGAGAAGGTAAAATCATAACTTAGTATTGCCTAATTAAGACTAATGAGGCTGTAAATTTAACTAGGTCCTAATTTTTTTATTGTCAGACTAATACTTGGTTTTGAGAAGCAATTAGGCACATTCAAGTGGCCTTCACTTGTTTGCACAATAATGATAAAAACTGTTTTGCTATGTGTTTCTAGGCCAACTGTTTCTCTTTTGTGTGTTTCAAAGTTATTTTTTGATTTGTTTCTGCGAGATGTATGAATGTTCCTAACATCTTGGTTGATTCCAGGATTGATATATAATTTACTAGTGATGTCCTTGACTAGTTGTAAAGAAGCATTTGTGAGGATGGTGGCAGTCTTGGACTGTTTTTATTTTTTTTGGGTCCAACAGTATTGGAATGTATGCTTCTACCAAAAGCAGCTTGATCAAACTTCATTGTTGTTGGTAATTTTCATCTGTCGTAAAAGGAAAACCTTAATTATCGTTGGGATACCAAATAATTTGCAGAACGTCATATGCTAGAATGCACTTTTTGTTAAAACTGATTTTCTCTCGTGTGAAATATGTTCTTAAGCAGCTATTTTTAGGATAGTTTCTCTGTATAATCAGATGATTTTGGATCTCACTTGAACTTTAATTTTCAGCTATTGCTCTTAGTTCTTATGAAGCTGTATTCGGGTTTTGCAGATGGATAGTGTGATTTCACATGCTCAAGCAACTCTTGGAGCACTTGTCCTTCAACGTTCAACTTTTGGGGGGGTTAATTCAAAGCTAAGCAATGTCGGCAGCCGCCTTCCAACGGTATGGATACTTGTTAATCTTGTTATTTACGTTTCAACTTGCAGACATTTATAGCATACTTAATTAGCATCCTATGAATTAGTTGTCCCACATAGTATACCTCTATGATTCCCACAGCATATGAACTTTGAAGAAGAGTGAGGTGGTTGAGAAAAGAGACTAGTTAATGAAAGAATTGAACTTGTGTAAGAAATTGTCTTAACTCATAAATGCTATCATATAGTACAAGTTTTGCACCTTTGAGAAATTTATTTTGTCCTGGCATAAATAGCCAGACCGATGCTATTGTGAACTAAGATTTATCATTTTGAGGACAATACAAAACTGAATGGAAAACTTTCTTTGGTCATCATCGAGAAATTTACCCCACAGCTTATATTGACATCTCTATCTGCTGGTTTTCAACTGTTTCCTGAAATTTTGACCAATGCGCTATCATGTGGTAATAATGCACAGGTAAATCATATTCTGTCAGCAATAAAGAGGAAAAAGTCTATGGATACCATCATTCTTTCCCTTGTTGCATCTGTATGCACATTTCTTATCTTCATCTACTGGTTGAGCAAGTGAGGATGTATATTGTGTCGGTGGCCAATGATTGTGGTGAAACAGGCTGAGTCCTTAGATTTGATGCTCTGTATGGAGCTAAAGAAGGGGGTGGTGTTATGTTTTGTTGTAACTTGATGGTGACATTTCAAGTGGGTTATAATTACCTTCATTTTGTGTAGCAACTATGGTTTCCCAGTAAAGGTAAAGTTCAACATTTAGGTATATGTAATATATATTATTTTATTTTATTTTTGGGTATCATCCATCTAATACGAGTAAGCTGCAAGTAAAAGATTGATTCATTGCTTCTGTACTTGGTCTAAAGTGGGCTCTAATCAATCAATCAATCACAAAATATAGCTAGAATTGGAGGACATGGGTAAAAGGATGGTGTTCCTGCTTCATGAGTCAGCTGTCCGAGCCTCCACCTCTCAAACAAAGTATATCAGTGGCAGGCTCTCTCGTGTCGCCGACTTGGCCCAGAGCATTTTATTCCATAAAAAAATCCGGTCATTTGGTATTTATATGTGTAGAAGATGAGTTTGGATATGGTCAAAAAATGGGTTAATTACTTGGAAGAAAGCAAAGCCATGTATTGAGTTTAGGAAAGAGTGGCCTGTTTTGCAAAATCTTTGAATGTTGCTGTGAAGAGACACAAGGAAGATTCATTACAAATGCAAAATCAAAATTGAAAGGTAAAACTCCCCACCTTTGCTTGCACTCTAACCATTCCTTCCTTCCTTCCTTCCTTCTCTCCTCTGACATCATGATGCAACGAACCGATACTCATCTCATTTGGCAGTCAAGACAAGGAAAGCTTAAAAGCCAATCTTTCTTTCTTTCTTTCAGTAACAACATCAATGCTATAATTGACTCTCTCTCTCCTTTTCTTCCTTCAATATGGATAAATCTGCTTCACCATCTTCCACTACGGTAAAGAAAGCAAAAAACCAAAGGAAAAACCCTGCTACATACGTGCGCACTACAAGGTTTTGGACCCACTCTTTCAATGGAGGATTTGGAGGTGTTTTTGTTGATACAATTCATAGGTCAAATATCAACTTTTGTAATCATGTGGCTTAGAGTTATATGGAAAGCCTAAAGTTGGATTCAACAGATTTTGGCACATATGCAGAGTCTATATATAGATTAGTCTTTCAGCATATGCATGGATCCAATGTATCATAATGAGTAAAGGAAAGGCCATAGCTGCTCTATGTATACATACATAGGGGAAAAATATCCTTTTGTTCCCCTTTTATGTGGTCATCGGAACATGCTTTTGCTAAAGCTGATGGGAGATATCAGATGTTACATTTACGTTGACAAAAAAAGCAAACAAAAGGAACGCACACTTTCACGTGTGACGTTGTGCACAATCACATCTCTTTTTTAATATTTCTATTTTGTTTTTTCACAGATTAAATCAATTACGAAATGTCCTTTACCTCAATGGATAATTTTGACTATAAGTTCCACACTGAATTCGATAAAAATAACTAAGAAATATGCTCTTTTAATTGTTTTTCTTTTTCGTTGATACACATGAGTTAGAGATGATCCCATTCATATTATAAATCGTATAGGGATATAAATGGTTTATTGTTATATGGGTACCCATAAGTATTTAATTTGATAACATAAGTTAAGGTACTTTAAATTCAGTTATGGAATGGACTAAGATAATATTTTTAAAACTCGACATTGATTCGGGTAAGTTTCGAGTATTATTTTTGAAATATCTTAAATTTAAACTCGATCATATATAATACTACAAAAATTTTAGATTTTGTGAGATTTGGATCATGCCTTACCTTATTGGCAGGGATTAAATTCATAGGAGAATGGGAAATACTTTAAAACTTTGTTAATTTTGCCAACTTAAACAAGTACTTAATAGATTTGAATAATTAACAAATAATTTTTTACCATTAAAATTCAGTTTTGGATAATATTTTGTAATTTTATATGAATTTTAATAGAATTTGGATATTTAGACGATTTTGGGTTGATACTTAAAAAATAGCGAGTATCAATAACTTACTCATTTACATCTCTAAAATCGCATCACTTTTATGTTAAGATTTTGTCGAGATATTATTATTATTATTGTTATTTTCATTAAAAATATATAAAAAAGTACTTTCTTTTTTATTCCTTTTCACCCAAAGCTCTTGAATATAAACAGTATTCATGTGTTGGATAGCTTTTAGGAAATGACTAGTGAGCAAGACCTAACATGGCAACTAAAGTAAAAGGTGAATTAAAGAGTTGAGAATTTAAACTATTAAGAATGTGAATGGAGGAAGAAAACAATAGGAGAGGAGATGGGAAGAGGAATACCACTCAAAAGGTGTCACGTTGAGAAGACAAGAGCCCGACCAGAAATTAGATCTAATAATAAAGGAGAGATAATGAAAGCCTGCAGGCAGGCTATGGTTCGGGTAGAGGACAAGCAATTAACACCTCACAGTGTGTCATTTCCCACATTGCCTTTCAATGACTCAGTTGTTACTAGGAAATGTCTTCATCCCTTGTCGTGGAAATTAATATTGTCAGATTCGTTTTTTCTTTTTTGACAGTGAGGCTTTGGAAAATGGGAAATGGATCTTTGATTATTTCGAATTAATTTGGTGTTGTCTGGGAAAAGGGGGTCATGCAAGTAATCATCGAAAATAGGTCTAATGTCAGTGCCTAGGATCTCATCCCCCTAGGGCACCAATCGAAAACCCTGCTGCTGGCCTCCATGGAATTAATGTTTACATGATTTGTTCTACCTCCTAAGTTTGCTCATTCAAATATTTGAAATGAATACCAATAAATATAAGAGAGAGATAGGAGGGATACAAAGAAGAGTGGAGACCTCCAATCTTAAGCTTTAAATTTCTTAGGGAACAAAAAAAAAAAAAAAACAGAGAATCATTAAATTAAACCTGAATTGTACATAAGCATATACTATTGTCGTATATTGTTTTATAGGATTTTTTTCCCCCAATAGATTGATAAGAAAGGTTGAAGCTAGTCAAGGACTATATTCAATGCTAGGGCCATACACTAATGAGATATGTGTTGTACTCTTGGCTATTGATGCTCATTTAGAAAACTAATTTCAGGGGCATAAAAGTAATCTCCTAGAAAGACCAATAATTGTCGTTGCAAATTAGTTGATACCTATTAGTACACCTCACTTAGTCTAAGCATACTTCACAACTAAATAAATTGAAACTCTTTTCCACTATTACTAGCTTCAAACCCTGTTAGATATCTGACTCAAATTCTACTTGAGAATCAATTTAGATCCAGATGCTTGGTGGTTAAATTTATTTAAAGGATAAATATACTTAATAGATAAGACTTTTTAGTAATTAAGGTTTCTTGATGAACATGTAATAGGGTTTTATAAAAATAGCGGAGGTCTTAGCCTTTAGAATTATGGGAGAGATGTAATCATTTTGTAACTTTTATTTCAAAGATGAGTTTTGGCCCAATCCGATCTTGGTTGGTGGCTACATCAGTATTACTAGACTTGTATATAGTATAGAAATAAAACATGACAAAATAGTAGAATGATACAAGTTAGTGGGGGTCTAGTGAATGCCATAGTAACATTTACCATGATGATAAATAAGGATAGAATTGCCCCTCTTTGATCCATCTAACTTCTGTTTTGAAAACAAAATATATGAATTTTGAAAGGATGAGTACATAATACTCAGTGAGGGATAAGGAAGGAAACGAGTATTAACGGAAGAGTATTTAACAAACCATCCTATTTTAGTTTGAAACAAACTACTTTGTTTGTCAAAATCCACCATATCTTATTTATAAAACTTTGATACATTCATATTCTGAAGAACCAAAGTTCTTAAGTCATAAATCACATGAAAAAAACTTTTTTTTATTGAAAATAGAAGAATAGTATCGATATACAAAAAAAAAAAAACCAGTCTAGAGATTTCATTCAAAAATCTATATACCTTGATGCTTTTCTTAGTTCAAAATTTCACTGCAACTTAATCCAATTACACAACTCAATAAATATTTAAATTCCAGCACATTCAAATAATTGTAAAGTAATAAAAAGCTTATAGCAATATATATCCAAATAGTTCCAAGCATCACGATCAAAATTTAATACACTTGTGGAGCAACTTAAGAAGCACAAAATACTAATATATCACACATGATGGGTGGCCAACCCATATAATCAGTACACTCCGACCTATTGACTCCAATATCACTTGTGCCATCCTCCAGCCACAAGGCTAGTGCCATTTACCCCACTTCCCTTCGCTGGTTAGGGTGGTCTTATTGTGCTCAATGGTTAGCAGAACTGTTGTTATCCCAAGTCCTCAGTAAAGTGCTCCACGTTAAAAATATTTTTCCCAAATATTCCATATCCAACATGAGCAAAGAAAGTATAATCATACCACACATAATATTTCATATAACAAATCGATCATAGCACCTTTTATGCTGTTAACATGTAATAACTCTCAAACCAGTTATTAACACTTTTAAAATAAATATAGTTGAAGGTAAAACATACAACACAAGAAGAAGCTCTTTTCTTATGCACATTTTTTAAAGTATTAATCATAACATCATCAAATACATTGCATGCATTTGTCAAAAATAATTTAAATGCATGTCCCTCACGTTTTATGCTACTTTACCAAAGCCAACACCAACTAGCTTAGTTTCCTTAAACTTGAACTTTGGAGCTTGAATAGGGCCTAACAATTTAATACATAAAAATCAACTCTAAATCAATATATATTTTTTAAATTATAACTCCAACTAATAATCTAACACCCCTATAACTCCAATCCAAGTTGAGTCTTGAAGTACCAATTGAACTTATAATTACCAATAAATAATAATAATAATCCCAAACATATCATAAAAATTTGAAACTAATAATTATACACTGGCTAAATTACATCCTAACCTAACATTTAATCTACAATCCTAGTCTAATTCACTAATTCATTAAACTAACTACTCAAATTTAGGGTTTTCTTGCCTTGGTGAGTTTGAAGGTGTAAAAATCTACAAAACCTCAACGAACTGATCTTGAAGTTGAAAGCCAACTAAAAACTAAACTTTGTAAAATAATAAAATTTGAAAATTAGAGAAAATATTTGAAAGTTGAAACCCATGAATATAGGAGCTAAAATATGAAAATCCTTACCTTGCTTTAAACTTAAAATTGAAAAACACATACTCATGGTTTTTTTTGACAAGTAAAACAAAAAGAGAAAAAGATAGAAGCTGAGATAGTATGATGAAACAAGAAAGATGGAGAACAAAGTAGAAATTGTAGAACTTGGAGGAAACAGGGGAAAATTTGGTCAACATAAGAAAAAGAAAGAAAAAGCAAAGCTTTTTAAAGAAGCTCAGAGATATTTTTAAAGACAGGTTTAGATTGCTTGCAAGCTTTATTTTCATCAAAATAATATATGATTTTACTTCCATCAAAATAATACATTGTATTACTTTCATCTAAATAATACATTGTTTATATTATTTGATGCAAAATTTAGCCTTGGCGCAAACAAAAAAAAAAAGAAAGAGAAATTTCTTGAAGCTTCTAGAAACTTATCCAGGTAATATTTCCATTCAAATAATATTTTTGATGGATGATATTTAATGAAAAGAAAACTCACCAAGGAATAACTATTTTTACCCTTGGGTTCAATTTTCTATTTTTGCCCTTGTTTAGAAATTTGGGGTTTCACAATTATTCCCCCTTTAGAAAATTCGACCTCGAATTTAACTTAAATGTGACTCACTTTTTATCTTTTAACTAAGCATGGGGGTTCAATCCTCTTATCATCCTCGATTTCTTAGATTGCTTTGCTATTAGAATGATCATGTCATGGCGTTTTCACCATGATTGCTTTCCTTGAATTGAAATCATTGTCTTAGTTATCCAAAACTTCCACTATACTTATTCACTTAGTGCACTAGGGTACCTTATTTTTTAAGTTTAGCCTTCTTTACTTGCTTTATCTCATGGTTCACTGTCATAGTCAACAAATCCTTCACTGAACTGTAATTATGATCTTGAAACTCTAAACTTCAACGTTTGTCGACCACACAACTCTCTAACCTTCAAAAATGGATCCATCAATCTCTCATCCAAATTATCACACTCCAAGAACCAAACCAAGTTAAGAAACTCATCTAAACGCTATTTATTCTAACTCCAATGCTCAAATCAAATGGACAACAACTTTAATTTCAAAATCTCTTTATTTAAAGTGCTATCCAAAGCATTCAAAATGTGCCAAGAGCACATGTGATCCAAATGGTGATAACTCAAAACATGCTAATGCATGTAATCCAAACATGCTAATGCATGTAATCCAAACATCACATTCCATTAAAAACTCAATTCTCATTTTGGAGGGTAAAACATTTAAAGAACTTGTTCTACACGCATAAAACTATTGTATAGTATACATATTTATATGCATAATTGGATTTCAAAACATGTTTAAAACATAACATCTCACGTTCAATTTACCTTGAAACACATGGTTTATCATTAAATCACTATTTTTTTTATAATAATTGGTGCATGTATTGATTGTTATTAAAGGTAAAAAAGGAGAAAGTAAGATAGATAAGAGTTAAGGGAATAGCCTTATGAGTTTTTTGCAACAACAATCAAAGAATAAATACCAAGTCTATGTAGGGATTAGTGGCAATATCTGGTTCCTAATAATTCTCACACCTTTCTGTATCTTTGTGTAAATTAAGAGATTCTATGAACAATGTGGCTTCAAACTAATAATAGCAGAGTCTAGTACCTAGACAACATCTTTATGTGGAAACTACCTTTCTATACACTTTTGAATCAAATCACCAATTACTCAATATAATATATCAAAATAATCTTAAAACACTACATTCATTCACAAAGTATTTCAACATTTAGTTCAAAATCTCAACAACATCAAATCACCTTAGACTCATGTATCCTTCTTAAACATCATCGTAAAACATAGTTTCATAAACCTATAGTCCTAAGCCTCCAAGTACGATCTACTTAACTATTAGGTCTCATCATGAGGGGTATCGTTCTTGTTCCTTTCACGTAATGGGATCATTTCTAATGAGAGTACACTTGTATCTACCTTAATCCAGTCAACCCCATAGTCTCTTTACCAATGGCCATTTAACTAGATTACCAATAAATCAAAGTTTTAATTTGATTGAATCTCGTTTTCAATCCGTTCTTCGATATCTCATGCCAATGTAACCTTAATACCACTATAATTGTCCTTCATGATGTTGTCTAACTCCTACATTGATGCAATTTCATGAGATTTCTTGTAAGTCTATTCTTGATTCATATAAGGTAAACATAACCATAGTCCACTTGTATTTAGACAACCACATTAAGGATTTCCTCAAGTACCTTAAGATACCATGTACCATTTTCCTTTTACTTAACCCTTAAAACTTTTTGTAATCAACAATCCTTAAATCATAACAAGAATCATACCAAGTTTGTAAACCAATTTCATAAGTTTTATGTCATATAATTTCAAGCATTGCCTTCACAACCTACACATAATTAGTACATCAACCCTCATTCGATTATGGTCATCTAACTAGGATATTACCTTTGGAGTCAAACTTAATTAAGTCACACTTCCAATGCATGCCTCAACATTTTATTCAAATGTGATTCCGAAATAACCAAATGGTCTCTCTGAAGACTATCCTACCTTTGGTACCATTTTAACGTGGTAAACCTTATTATAGTCAAGATTGCATAACTTAACATTAACAAGAGAGTCTAGCATCCTTTAATTATCGCAAGCACTATATACCAATTTCACTCCTTTAACCACTAACACTTCTTAGTAATTAATAACTTACAAGTCATAAAGAAGATCATATCAATGTTATTTAAGCTTAAAATTAACTTTATCTAGATTTATACTTAATTCATGTCTATCTTAGTCATTTCCAAATTCACATATTATCCACTTCAACCTTATAAATTAATTGTCACATCCGATTAACATCCTTAGAAAGTTTGTTAGTTAATAACACCATTTAATATCATAAATTTTCTCAAATTCTTCAAAGAAAATTTTCATATCTAAAATCTCCGAACATCAAATATCACTTCATTACCAAGTTTCAACACCATGGGAATCTTTCTTTGCTCTTTTAACATAATAGGGTCATTGCTAGTAAGAACACAATTACATATCTCAAATCATTCATCCAAACCTTCTTATTTATTTATTTTTAACTCCTTGGTTAACTATGGTCTTAACCTCTATGTACTATTCCATGACTTAAACCTCATACCACGGGATACAATACTCTCCAATTATACATTGTCCTGGTAAGTCTTGAACTTACATTGATTGGAAACTAGCATCATAATTCATCATTTTCCATATACAATCTCATGATGGCCTACAATAAAAGTTTAACATTCAAACTCCAAGGAGCGGCCTAATCATCATTTTACTTTGAATTGAGTAAGTATTCTTTTTAAATTACATGTCATTCCATCCAAATGCAAGATCAAAATCGACATCTCATGAGGCACTCCAAACTTACCAATGCCAATCAAAAGTTAAACTATATATATTAGGTCATTATTTAATGCTAACTCTAATATTTTGTACTTGTTCTCCAAAAATTAAAATCTACTCAATGGTAATCTCACACAACAGGTATCGACCTTCTCATATCTCAACTAACCCATTTTTTATTCATTTATATGCTAATTATTGTCCTTTATTAAACTAATTAAACATTTTCGCTTCAAAACAAGAATCTATGACACCATTTTACATTGAAGGAACTAAGTATTCTAATCCCATGGAACCATTAATCGCAAGCTCTGCTATTCATTTATACCTGAGATAACATCGAATTCAAATGTTCATTTTCATTTTTTTTCATCTTTTTAATAAACTTTGACACACGTAAACTTTAACTAGTCCAATTCGTGTAAAGAGCAAGGTTACAACCATCAATCAAATCTAAACCTCATAGATTTGTCTCATTTTCTTCAATGTTGATGGCATAGTTGAGATTTCCAATTATACAAAGTTGTAATTTATAGTTGGTCTTACATCGTTATCCAATGATATCCTATGTAGATATGACATATTAGATGTTCCTAAGAAAACATGTTCCATAGTCTAAAATGGTTGTTCAAAGATCAACTTCTTCAACAAACTTGTCCCATAACCGTAGCCTTTGTCTTCGCATAAAGGGGCATGACCAAACCATACACCTTGATAAATGATAATCCCTAATAAACATTATCCAATTGAATATTATGTTATACCTCACCTAGAACTAGAGTCAGAATCCACATGTTGATCAAGTTGACCACTTAAAAATCCTCTCGCACTCCAAAAATATCAGCTATCGAACCTTAAGTTTGCAAAATTTCATTCCTCAACATGTAACTTAAACACCTTTCCAATAAGACAATCATCAATAGAGCAAGATCCTCTTTGTATTGAAATGTCACTTTACTTCAAGTGTAGAACGAAATCAAATTTTCACTAAGCTACTTAACACATATTTATAGCAACAAATATCCCTTGAATTTCAAAAGAACTATCTTGTGTCAATCCTAACACGTCATACTTAAGCCACAATGAATCACATTTTAAATCATGATAAAATTTACTAATCGTCCATCAAAAGTTTGAAAATCAAAATCTGACCATAATTACTTAACATCCTCCAAATCAGAATTGTTTCCATTGTCCCTTGAACGCTAGGTATCTACCTTATTGTAAACCAAGCCAAGCGTCTCTTCATTTAATTTGTAAACATATCATTGTTTTCTATCAACTAACATAGCTTTTGAGTTTACAACCAAATATTAAAGCAACTACTTCATATAAAAGAACTAAGTATTCTAGCTCCTAGAATTACTAATATCAAACTATTGTATATATCTTCACTTATACGATTCAACTATGTAATCCCAATTTCTTGTCACACAACACAATCCTTAACAAATGGATTAAAAATAATGACTAACATATTAAGAATCGATACGACATGCATATTTAGGGATGGTCTAACTCTAGTGAACCAAGTAATCTTGTCTAATTTACCATGACCTTTAGCTATAGGGAACGCGATCTCGTTGACATTTCACTAGGAGCGTTTTGTACTATAATCTTCTTAATAGTGGCTTGTGTCCTAAATGGCATTCTTACTCGGACAAGAACAACACCCACCATAAGTCTCAATAGTGTGAAACATTAATCCATTATTTAAAAATCTATAAAAAAAAGATAATATCTAGAACAAATAAGTGGCCTACGTAGTCTCTCATTCGTGATTTGTGCCCTAGTACATAAACCTTAAACAAAACTCTACATTGAATCACAACACTTTGCTGGACTCAGAAAGAAAGCATAAATCTAGACAAAACCTAAAACTCTAATACCATGTTAAGACCTGATCTCAAGCCATGACTAGCACAAGGCCCAAAAGACATAGTCCCCGAAGCCTATGTAAGCCTTTCAAATTCACAAAATCCTATACCATTCTCATATCCACAATACATCCATAACCATCCCAAGTAAACCATTCCATTCTAAATTTTCTTACCAAAATGTACTCAACATTAGTATCAACATATATTTTCATGATTCAATAGGCCATCATTTACATGTACAACTCTTTATACTGTTAAAAAATATAAGCAAGTGTGCCCCTTAGTGGTTACATCAACACTACTAGACTTCTATTTAGTACAAAAATAAAACATGACAAAATAACAAAGTGAAACAGGTTGGTGGGGGCTAGTGAATGCCATAGTAACATCTACCACAATGATAAATAAGGACAAAATTGCCCCTTTTCGATCCAGCTAACTCCTGTTTTAAAAACCAAAAACATGAATTTTAAAAAGATGATTACATTATACTTAGTGAGGGATAAGGAAGGAAACGAATATTGACGGAGGAGTATTTAACAAACCATGCTATTGTAGTTTAAAACCATGCGATTTTGTTTGGAAATATAAAACTTCGATGGGCATGCTCAAAATCCACCATATCTTATTTATAAAACTTTTATACATTCAGAGCCCGAAAAACCAAAGTTCCTAAGTTACAAATCACATGAAAAAGAACCTTTGTCATTGAAAACATGAGGATGGTATCAATATACAAAAAAAAAAAGTCTATATACCTTGATGCTTTTCTCAGTTCAAAATTTCATCGCAACTTAATCCAATCACACAACTCAATAAATATTTAAATTCCAGCACATTCAAATAGTTGCAAAATAGTGAAAAGCTTATAACAATATATATTTAAATAGTTCCAAGCATCATGATCAAAATTTAATACACCTAAGGTGCAACTTAAGAAACACAAAATACCAACATATCACACATGATGGGTGGCCAATCCATATAGTCAGTGCACTCCGGCCTATTGACTCTAATATCACTTGTGCCATCCTTTGGCCACAAAGCTAGTGCCATTTACCCTGCTTTTGCACTTCCTAGCTAAGATGGTCCTATTGTGTACAATAGTTAGCAGAGCTACTACTATCCCAAGTCATCACTTAAGTGCTTCACATTAAAACCATTTTTTTTCAAAAAGTTACATGTCCAACATGGGCAAAGAGAGAATAATCATACAGTACATAATATTTCATATAGCAAATTGATCATAGCACCTTATATGTTGTCAACAATTAATAACTCTAAAACCAGTTAATAACGCTTTCAAAATAAACATAGTTGAAGGTTAAACATACAATACAAAGGGCTCGTTTCTCATGCACATTTTTTTAAGCATTAATCATAACATCATCAAATACATTGCATGCATTTGTCAAAAACAACTTAAATGCATATCTCTTACCTTTTATACTACCTTACCAAAGCTAACACCAACTAACTTAGTTCCCTTAACTTGAACCTTGGAGGTTGAAGAGAGCTTAGTAATTTAACACATAAAAATTAACTTTAAATCAATATATTTTTTTTAAAACTATAACTCTAACTAGCAATCCAACACCCTTAAGACCTCAACTCAAGTTGAATATTGAAGTAACAATTGAACCTATATTTGCCAATAAATAAATAATAATAATAACCCCAAATATATCATAAAAATTCAAAATTAATAATTCTAATAATTATACATTAGCTAAATTGCATCCTAATCTAACATTTAAGCTAGAATCCTAGTCTAATTCAAAAACACATTAAACTAACTACTCAAATTTAAGGTTTCCGTACCTCGGTTAGTTTGAAGGTGTGAACATCCACAAAACCTTAGTGAACTAATCTTGAAGTTAAAAGCCAACTAACAACTGAAACTTTGAAAAATAATAAAATCTGAAAATTAGAGAAAATATTTTAAAGTTGAAACCCATGAATAAAGAGCTAAAATAGGAAAATCCTTACCTTGATTTAACCTTAAAATTGAAGAACACATGCTCATAGTTTTTTTTTTGACAAGTAAAACAAAAAAGAGAAAAAGATGGATGCTGAGACAATATGATGAAACAAGAAAGATGGAGAACAAAGTAGAAAATGTAGAACTTGGAGGAGATAGAGAAAAAATCGATCAATGTAAGAAAAAGAAAATGAAAAAATAAAGCTTTTTAAAGAAGCTCAAAGATATTTTTAAAGAAAGATCTAGATTCCCTACAAGCTTTATTTTCATCAAAATAATACATGACTTTAATTACATCAAAATAATACATTATATTACTTTCGTCAAAATAATATATTGTTTACATTATTTGATGCAAAGTTCGACCTTGGCACAGACAAAAAAAAAAGGAAAGAGAAATTTCTTGAGGCTTTTAGAAACTTATCCAAGTAATATTTTCATTCAAATGATATTTTTGATTTATGATATTTGATAAAAAGAAAACTCACCAAAGAATGACTTTTTTTTACCTTTAGGTTCAATTTTTTATTTTTACCCTTGTTTTGAAATTTGGGGTTTCACAAGTTTTCTATGAGAGTTTCACAAAATAATAAAGATGTGAAAGAAAAGTGTGATAAAACATCTAAACACTAGTGAGTATTAAAATTAGATTTATTTTAGGGTTTGGGTTTAGTGTTTTTTTTTGTATTTTTTACTTTTTGTTCAATTTTTTATTTCTCATTTTTGGTTGTAGACATTGAGTATTGAACCATGTTAAATATTATCTCTTGTATGATTTATTTTTGTATTGATCTTGATGTTGAATATGTTTTTGCATGAAAACCTTAACAAAGTTATGGTTGGAGAATTATCATAATGTGATCATGAAGAACGAGTAATGATGCAAGGATGATGATTCCGTTTGGGGGATTTGATGTTGCATATTGTGCTCATGAGATTTGATACATGTAAAAGGATATTTGCTACAACAAGGTGTTAGTTGTAGTTGGAGTAATTCTTGATTGTTCCAGTGGTGTTCCAATGAAATTTTGAACCAAGGTGAGAATCTTATGGAAGATCTAAAGGCAACAAGGATAAATCTTGGGTTAATAGAATGAAACACACCAAATACCTTACAGATTTTTTGTCACGACCTGGAACTCCCCATCGAGCTCGTGACAACCGCCGCGAGGCCTCGACAGACATTCTTCACCCTGAATGCCGATCGAAACCCCGCAAGGCTTAGCATCAACTTCCGCATCTCCCCGGTGAGCAACAATTATTAAATCTTGCATTTAAAAAAAATCATAAGTCATTTTCAAATAAGAACAATAAAATATTATTTTTTTGCTCATAGGGGCATTTTCGTAATTTTTCGTCAAAAATCTCAAAACTTGCTAAAAATGTAGTAGGTAAGCCGAAAATATATACTTAATGAGAAAAAAAATTAAGTATCTAAAACGTTCATTTGAAGTGAAAATTTAACCATTTGAATATGATAAAAATNTTATGATGAGTGGTAAGCGATTTTTGAGTGGTGTGACATATATAAAAAAATATGTATAGTGTCAATATTAGTTTGTCAAGGAAATCATACATGGCAAGTTGGTTTTCTTTTGGTGCATTCATTTGTAAAAGTGGTGTTTTCATCATGACAGGTAGTACTTTAATCTTACTTAATTGGGTCGAATAATTTAGAATACTTGATTATAAGGTATCTAGTGCCAGCCTTAAACCAGGCGGGAGCAAGATTGATTCGTTTGTGTGTAGTTGGGATTTCTTCAAGGCCAATGTTTTGGTAGAATTTTTGTCAAAGTGGTGATTTTTTAGATGATTGATTCAATTTCTAATTGATAATGAGTTTGGATTCTTGTGGGATTCCATTGGTTGAGAATTACTTTTTAATTAAGTTTATTTAAGGGGTAAATATATTTAATAGGTAATAATTCTCAATTGTTAGGATTTCTTGATGATCAAGTAACAAGGCTCTATAAATATAGAATAGGTCTTAACTTTTAAGGCGTGTTTGGTTGGGGGGAATGGAATAGCTATTTCTCCCTATTCTCATTCTTGAGATAAAGTTACATTTGGTTCAATGGAATGGTCATTCCTCTAAATGGCCATTCCAAGAAGGGCTTGAATAGCCATTATCAAGGCCCCCTTAGTAATGGTTATTCTGAGTTACTAGGAATAAAAAAAGAAGTTGATTGGACAAAAATACCCTTTTATAATTTAAAAAATTACCTTATAAAATAATATTAAACCCATTCTTTTTTCTTTCTTTTCCTCACTCTTTCTTTCTCTAAAGTAGCTCTGTTTTTAGAGCTTTCAATCACTGTCGCCCCACTCCACTACCGCACACTTTCTCTTGTTTGTTACCTTGCCATCCATTTCCAAATTCCAATCAAGGGCGAAATGCTACCTAAAAAGTTGCACTTCGTGAAATCAAGGAGAGGATAAAGAAAACTAAGGATGAGAAAAAGGCAAAGAAAGTAGAACTAATGGCCAAAACACAAAAGACACATGGCAAGGGTAACGCTTTCGAAGGTGTTGCTCCAGAGGGTCCTAAGTTGGGTGGTGGTGGTGGAAAGCACAAAAGATAGAATTTTTTACTTCAATTAAAAAAATGGAAACGAAAATATTTAAATATTATTTAGTATAGTAATATTATTTAACTTTGATAAATATTATAAAGAATATTATTTAATATTATTATTTGGATATAATAAATGTAATAAAGAATATTATTTAGTGTTATTTAAATTTAATGAAGAATATATTTTGTCTTTTAATATTAAATATTATTTAATTATAATAAACGATTTAATTATCTTCTAATACAAACTATTATTAAATTATATTTTGGTGAAAATATTAGTTAATTATAGTAAAAGTTATTTTGATTTTATTACCTATTATTAGAGTATTTTTATCTTTTAACAAAATAAACTCTTTAATTTTAATAAAGGGTATTTTTGTCATTTATTACTTGTTCCTTAATTATTCTTAAAACTATTTCTACCAATCATCATTGGAATAAATCATACTAATAATTCATATCCTATTTCATTCCTATGAACCAAACTATATAATAGCTATTCCTTCTTATTCTATTCTTATGAAATAACTATTCTATTTATCCTCTATTTCATTTCACGAACCAAATATACTCTTAGAATTATGAGAAAGATGTAATCGTTATGTATTTTTAGAGATGAGTTTTCTATAAAGGTTTCATAGTATTATCGGGATGCAAGAAAGAGTGAGCAAAAACATCGAGTTATGTGGGATAGAGAGGTATTCCAAGGATTTAAAGACTAGTGAGAATAGAAATTAGGTTTGTTTTAAGGCTTGGGTTTAGTGTTTGTGTGTGTGTGTTTTTGTGTTTTGTACTCTTTGTAATCTTTATGTTTATAGTGAATTTTTCTTCTCTCATCCATGGATGTAGGTAATGGGTGCCAAACCAAATTTCTCAACACGCCACCATAACCATAACTTGTGGGACTTGATTTTCCTCTAGTGGAACCATCAACCTTGAACTTGAGGAAATCCAAATGGGAAGATTTCCACTGTCTAGGAACCTTGTAAACTATGAAATTGAGATCATATCAACTCTACCCATGGATCTGTATCAAACCCACCTCCCGCCCTTTATAATCACTTTCACTTTCACTTTCACTTTCAAAATGGTTATCTCCTACTGTATCTCAATATGTTTGGTTTACAAAATAGGATAAAAAGGGAATATTATAGTTATTTTGTGAAAATAGAATAAGGTAAGAATAAAATAGAATAACTATTATATAGTTGGTTTATGGAATGAAATAGAATAAGAATTGCTATTATAATTCATTCTAATGTTTTGTTAAGAATAGCTTTGGAATAATCAAGAAATAAATGATAGAATGATAAAAATACCATTTATTATAATAAGATTTGTTTTCATAGAAAACAAAAATACACTTTATTATAATTTAGTACAATTTATACCAAAAGACAAAATTACCCTTTACTATAATTTAATAATATTTTTCCTTTTTTAATTTTTTAATTTCTTATTTCATTAAAATTTTAAAATATTAATAATTTATTAATTTATTATTAAAATATTAATATGGTTTTTTTATTTTAATTTATTTTAATTTTTTCTTTATTTTAATTTTTCATATTTAATATTTAATTTCTATTTTCTTTAAAATTTTGAAATTTTAATTATTTATTATTAAATTAATAATATAATTTTTTATTTTAGTTTTCTTTTATTTTTTCTTTATTTGCATTTTCATTTTTTAATCTTTTAATTTCTTTTTTTTATAAAATTTTGAAACTTTAATAATTTAATAATTTTATTATTAATATAATTTTTATTTCTTTTTTTTCTTTATTCTTATTTTTTCTCATTTTTTCATGTTCTTTCTTTTCCTCAAACTTGTAGTTGTACATCAAAAAAGTCGTCGGTGTTATAAAAGGCCGATTTGGCGCTAGTTGTGACCAAATCTAGTGTTAATCTAGATATGGTCATTGAAGTGTTAATCTAGTGTTGGCCCTAGCTAGATCTAACTGTTGAAGCATCGATTTGGCCAACATTGTGTCACGACCCAATCCGAGACCATGACTAATGCAAAAGTATCAATTAGAGTTACCTTTTTAACTTATGCAAGTCTAAGATAATAAGTGAACCACATACTCATAGATTACTCATGGGACTCATCACCATGGAATCATATGAAACAAGTATAAACATGATTATATTATATATTATAAAATATATAAATCAGTCTGCACGTTCACGTGCTCATAATGTGGAAGCAACATAAACATAATCCAGCGTATAAGCCATCTTGTGGTGAATAGACAATATAAGCCATCTCGTGGCATTCATCCATAATTTCAATTATTACACAACATGAAGAAGTCATAATATATAACAATCAAATGTAAAAGACTAGACTAAATTAAACCCAACAAAGAATGACACAAGTAAAAATAACCATTTCTAAAGGATAACAAGACAAACAATCTACTGATATGAAATAACAAGTGCATTTTACATGTGTGAGTTATAAATAACTCTGTGAGTAGATACGTAAAAAGAGAACAAGCTAATAGGGAAGAGTATTTAACACAATACACTTTCAGAAATATGCAAATATACATTTATCAAATGTTTTGCAAAACCCACCTTTCCAGGTGTAGCCATAAATCAACACCTCTTTTCAAGGAGTAATCATAATTCGAGTCTCACTTTTCCAAACGTCATCATATGACAATCCCGTTTTATCAAGCGTGTCAAATATCTACATGGTTTTCTAGCTTGTTGTCTTTCAAATGAATCAAGGACCCATAATCCCATACTTTCCAAGTCTATTGTCTTTCAAACGAATTTAGGAACGTATGTCCATATAACCTCCAAAACTGTTGTCTTTCAAACGATACAAGGATAACAAAATGCTTTTATAAAATATAGTTTGTAAAATGATTCTAAGTGTTTCAGAAGAATTAAACTGTTTGTAAACGATACAAGTAATTCAAATGAAATCAATTGTTAAAAACCAATTTGAAAGTGTTTAAAATACATAAACAAGTATTCCAAAGGTTTTGTTATAAAAGCAAATCATTTGCATTTAGAAAATCCTTTAAAAAGTAGAGAAATAGTCCAAAACAAATTGATCTATCAATACTTGCCCAAAAATATTGATAGATTTGCCCAATCTATCGATAGATGAAGAATGTCTATCGATAGATAGTATACAGAATGCAACTTTAAGGTTACTAGAAGCTATCTATCGATACTTTCTCCAAAGTGTCAAAGTTCAAGCATAGAGTTCAAATTTTCAGCCTAGAACTCATCACTAGGGTATTAAGTAAGACTATTATTCATTAATAGTCAAGTAATCAATGTTCAAAAACATCAAATAAACATCATCCATGATACAAATTCATCACATTAGACATCAAGTTAAACAAACCGTCGATCACCAACCAAGAACATTATAATCACCTAGTGTCGTCACACTAGAACGGTTTGATACATATAGTCATCGACCACAGAAGAAACAGTAGAACTCCATTAGCTACCAAAATCCAATGAGTCTCAAGATTTTACCTCTATTGACTCAAGCTATAAATCATTGTGAACCCAAGGGAAATTACCTCTATCAGCTCAGCACAACTTATTGTGCACAATGGCTAACGCCTATTGCCCTTAGCTACAGATCCTTATCTCGATAAGCTCTAACAACGACATTACAACAATACAATGTTCAAAATATACATACACTCAAAAGGTAAAACCCATCACCACATATCATAGAGGTTAAGACATAACCAAAGCCGGAGCCAATCAACCATATCAATAATCTCAAAATAAATTACCATAAATACCATGGCCTTATCAAGGAGAAATCATTTCTCACATCAACATTTAAAACCATCAATCATACATTAATCATAAACAAATTAGATGTTGAGATGACAAAACTTTGAAAGGCTTGTTCCCCATGCTCAAAACTATTACATAGTAGACTATATATACTTAGTCTATAGTTTTCATCAAGGCATACTTGTAAACATTTGTTCACATCACAAACTCATCAATATTTATTTATATGCAAGGTTGTAGAATAGGCATTCTTAATTATATCAAAATAATTAAAAACGCCATATCTACCCACATCAAAGAAACATGCCTTGCTCTCTAGCAATTTTTGTTAAACACTTGGTCTTCCAAAAGTTCAAACTTTCTCCATAAAACCTATCATGAAGTTTTTCATCATGAGTACTTGGTTCTAGAACATAATCTTAGACTGCTAATCATCTAATCCTTCAACAAATATTTTTCAGTAACTTAAAATCCCAAAATCAGTAGTTGGTCTAACTTTAACTAAACGATTCAAATCTACTATTAGCTAAAGTTAAAGCAACTTTACCTTGGTGAGCTTGAGAGTTCCAAAACTAACTCAAAACCTAAGTTTTCCATGAATAAAACAATTTCAAAGAATCTATAAATTCTAAAAAATCAAAACCTTAAGTTATGAGGTTTAAAACAAAGTGCTTTACCTTCCAAAATTCTTAGAATCAAAATCCAAGCTTGAAGTTGACTTTTAATGCTTGAAATCCATGGATTTGTTGGAGATGAGAGTTGAGAGAAAAGAGGAAGAGGGTGGCTAGGTTTTTAAGGAAAAACCACATTTTTATCAAATAGGGAAAAGTATGAGGTTTTTAGGATTTTAAAATGAGTGAGAAAAGATAAATATGCTTTAATTTTTTTCCAGTCTAGGCCCAATTTATTGATAGATCAGGCCTATCTATCAATAAATTTGACCATCTATCGATAGATTGGCTCATCTATCAATAGACATTATTTAGAATTCTTTCTGAATCTGATCTATCGATACATGATGAATGAATATCGATGGATTTTGTTTAGAATGTTGTTTTTAAATCTAAAATCATGCCATTTAACCTTCCAAAATTACCAACTCTCATATAAACATGTTGGTTATCAAAACATTAATTTCTTAAGGCAAAATGGTTCCATAATCATGTTCAAAGACTTTAAATTAATAGTGTTAGTGTAATAAGCTCTATGTGAAGAATTCCAAAAGGTAGGTGAATTAAACTATTTTTAAAATTTAGAAGATTCATTTTCAATTTTGAGAAAATATAGATCTCTTAAGCCAAAACTCTAATTTGAAAATAAGCAAGACAATGGATTTCTTGTAAAGTGAGAGAAGTTCGAAACCCAAATAAAATTAAAGGAGTAAAAAAGAAAGAAAAATCAAGACATTAATTTTATAGAGGTTCGGCCTCTTTGCCTACGTCTACTCCCTTAGATTCACTAAGGAATTTAAAATCCACTATTGAAATAAGGTTCAATACAATGCCTTTTATGGTTCAAGTACAACCACTTTACCTTTTCAATTGGTTAACATATAACTACCTAAGTGAATACAATAAGAGATGAAAGTGCAGCTAGGATGCCTCTTAAAGGCGAAATAGCAGATTGAGTGCAATGTTTGGTGAGAAAGAAGATAAGTAATAAAGGCTCTATAAATGGTACAACAAAGACTTACATGCAAGAAGAGGAGTACAAAGAGTATTAAGTGATTTGAGATTAATTCTTCTCTTGGAGTTGTGTTTCAAAGTCTTCTATCCTTCATAAATGTTGTGGGAGCTTATATTTATAGTTGTTGAAGCTTCAAGGGCAATTAGAGGTGCATTAAATGTGAAAATAGTTATTTTTTTGTTCATCTTAGACTCCAATGGTCATATTGTATCGATACATACATGAATGTATTGATACATTGCGGAATATATCAATACTTTTCAACTTGATTGCGAAGGATTGACCACTCACTTGAAAATGTATCAATATATTTGTTGATGTATTGATACCCTTAAGGTAGAGTGCTTTTTGTTGAGATTGTATCGATACATTTAATAAATGTATTGATATTTCTAAGGTAGTGAGCATTTTGTTGTATTTCTATCGATACATTTTAAGAATGTATTTATAGATTGAGTTTGACTTTTTAAAATTTGACTTTTCTCAAGAATATGTATCAATAAATTTCAATTTCTATCAATACATGACCAAATGTATCGATACATGAAGAACATGTATCGATAAATTTGGACCAGAAGGCACTTTCCAAAGTCGTTTTCAATTGTTTTTCTTCTCAAACTCATTTGAAAATGCTTAGGGATGTTTAGGACTTTTTTTTCAAGCCTTAAATGAAATTTTGATAATTTTCTTTTGTCATTTCAAAACATAGGATCGATTTGAAAGCTATAGAGCTAACAAATAGATTACCAAGGTTACAATTCTAACCTTAGATCTAAAAGTGGGGTTTCACACATTACAGCCAAATTTGGTACTTCTCATAACCAGATTTGGTCAATGGGCAATACCAAATTGATGCTCCAAAAATGTTGATAATTTCTGCAATGGTTAGCAGTGAAAGACTTGACAGTGCCAGTGACAAAGAACGACAATGGATATGGAGGAGGATAATTTCATGAAGTTTGCTTAAAGAGAGAAAGGGTGAGAGGCTAATTAAAAAGAGAGCAAAAGAAAAAATGGAAAATGAGGAAAAAAAACCTTTATAATGTAAGGTTAGTAATTTTTTAAATTACGCAAAGACATTTTTCTCTAAAATTTGTTAAATTTTATACCACAAGATTTGAAATAGTTAATACTAAGGAGAAATGATAATATGTATTCAATAATTTTATGGAATAATCATTTTTAAAGAATGACTATTCCATTCTAAAAAGATAGAATAAAAGAAAAACTATTATCTAGAAACCAGTTATCTTTCTTACATGATTTCTCTTTATTATTACCTTCCCAATGTTGGCTTAAGTATCAAATCAGTGAAAATGTTGAGAAAATCCTAATCACCTACTCATTTTGTAGGAGAAGTGGCTCACCTTGTGAAGTTGATCCCAACATCAACAAGACTTTTAATTTGAATTTATTTAACATATAAGCTAATATTATAAGGAAAACATTATTATCTTATTATTTTATATATATAATATGTATACAAGCTCTATAAATAGGCTTAAACAATTAATGCATATTTATTTTTAAAAAATATTAATTAAAGGCCAAATGTTCAAATTAGAGTTAAACATTTAGGCACTTTTTCAATTAAGGGCTAAATNCGTTTTCTTCCATAAGTTTCGCATTAACCATAATTAGCTTAATGTTTAAATTGCGGTTAAAAGTTTGGATACTTTTTCAATTAAAAGTCAAAAGTTTCAATTGTAATAATTAAAGGCAAACGTTTTCAATTCCTTACAATTAAAGGCTAGGTTGACAGGTGGATGGAGCATGTATCACACACGAAAAAAAAATCATGTTGAAAATGTAGTTTTTACATACCATGCTGAAAATTTAGTTGTTGCACACTATATTGAAAATATAATTGTTACACACCATGTTGAAAATTTAGTTGTTTCATATCATGTTGAAAAATGTAGTTGTTACGTGCCTCAAATGGAACCGTTGAATTGATATTGCTAAATTCATTATGGATGACATGCTTCGTACCATCCAAAGGGGCATCCAAAACCTCTTTTATGGTATGTTGGTGAGCGAGATAATTGACAACTTTTCTGTTGACACTCAGTGTGATCCACCCAAGTCCCATGCCCTATTCAACCCTACTGATGAGCACATAGTTAAGAAGCTGGGTTTCAAGTTGAAGAACGACAATTGGGTGAGAAAGGGTGTCTTAGATCTTGGTGTCGTTGATGATGAGGGTGGTTAGGGCCATGAAGACAATGAAGGGGAACCGAGTGCTTATCTTGTTGGCCCATCCACTGTTCAACCTAGTGCACCTCCTTTGACGTTGAGCACGCTTTCACTCGGCTCTTCTCATTCATGGAGACCATACGTTCATGCATGAATGCACGTATGGATGTCTTAGAGGCACAAAACCGTGAAATTTTGCAACTCCAACAAAACTTGGAGGATAATTTTCTTTCTCGCTTTCCACCGCCATAGTAATCTCCATGCATCATGCCATTTTGGATGTTTTGAGCTTGTTGTAGACATGTAAATTTGGATGTTTGTTCATTTTGTTTTTTGGATATTTGCTTTATGTTCTTGGGTGTAACTTAAGATGTTTTTTGGATATTGTTGGATTTTGTAAATCTCTTTAATGTTTATCTCGATGATTAGTTATGTATATTTCCTTCGTTACTGTTTTGGTTCATGGTTGGGTATGTAAGGTATCTTGAATCCTTCAACACCATAGATATATGTTACATTGGGTTGCCCATGGCTTTTGAACAAGTTTAAAGTAACTTTGTTTACTATTGCCATTAACTTTACAATATTGGCAATAATAAACAAAGTTATTTTAAACAAATTGTTCAAAAGTCATTAGCAACGTAATGTAATATATATGTATGGTGTTGAAGGCTTCAAGACACCTTACATACTCAGTTATTAACCAAAACAATAATGAAGGAAATATATGTAGCTGATTGTTGAGATAAACATTAAAAGAATGCAACAATTGTCGAAATGTAATGTAATAAAGCTATTCACTTAAACCAAAACAATAATGAAGCTATTAGGTTTACAATTGTCGAAATGTAGAGTAACTTTGTTTATTTTTTATTCATATCTTTTGTAGAAAGATTACATAATTTACATTCCAGAGTTCATGAGTATGCATATGCCAATAGCTTGGCTCATGGAATGTGTAACTTGTTGATAAGGTATTGCATGACATTTTTATAAGGCATTGTGTGCCTGGTCGATGGGCATTGCACAGTTAAATTCAATTTGTTACTGGTTTTGAGTCATTATTAAGGGATTGCATGACTGATTTTTAGTAATTGTGTGACTAGTTGATAGGGCATTACTTGACTAGTTGGTAGGTATTGCGTGACTTGTTTGTTGAAGCATGTGAAGGCAATTTGGATGAACATTTATCGATAAATTACAATAACTATCGATAGATGACCATTCGAGAACTTTACAAATCAAAAAGGCCCGAAAATTATCAATAGATATCACTATCTATTGATAGGGCATTTTTTACCTGGTTAATAGTCATTGTGCAACTAAGGCATTGTATGGCTAGTTTTTAGTCATTGCATAACTTAGGCATTGTGTGAATGGGGTGTAGTCATTGTGTGACTTGTTGATAGGGTATCACGTGACTAGTTGGCAGCATTGCGTGACTTGCTTGTTGAAGCATGTGAAGGCAATTTGGATGAACATTTATTGATAAATTCCACTATCTATCGATAGATGACCACACGAGAACTTTGCAAACCAAAGAGACTCAAAAACTATCGATAGATAGCACTATCTATCGATAAGGTATTGCATGGCTAGTTGATAGTCATTGTGTAATTAAGGCATTGTGTGACTGGTTTTTAGTCATTGCGTAACTTAGGCATTGTGTGAATGGGGTGTAGGCATTGCATGACTTGTTGATAGGGTATTGTACGACTAGTTGGTAGGCATTGCGTGACTTGTTTGTTGAAGCATGTGAAAGCAATTTAGATGAACATTTATAGATAGATTAAACTATCTATCGATGGATGACCACTTGAGAACTTTGCAAATCAAAGAGGCTTGGAAACTATCGATAGATACCACAATTTATCAATAGATTCTTTCTTTGAAACGTTTCTCCCACTTCTTTTTTCTCAAACCCACAACTGATTAACCCATCTTTGAAGTGTGCAAGCTTATTTACTTTGCAAATCATCAATTTTATTAGGGGAATTAAACTTTATCATGCAAACCGAAGGAATTTAAATATACTCTTGCAAATATAATCTATATGAATGTGCACACATCTTTAACAATGATCAACAATATACAACCATCATCCACACACAACAGTCCATCAGCATATAATAGCCAATATAATAATAAAACCAATAACCATGAGCATACCTAAACCCATGATGGTTAATCCACATAGAAACATAAAACATAAACCAGTATACACATTGTTCATGGTTAAACCCTATGTTAATCTTCTTTTGGTCTTCTTGCCTTTGGCATACGGTTTCCTAGATTTTGAATCAATGACTGCTACCTTGCCTTTGCTTTGAGTTTGCTATGGTACAATCTCCTCTCTTTCTTTTTCTGCAATCTCGCTTCTTGTGCCATCATTGCGTTTGCTTTCGCCCTGTTAGTTGCATCTTCTTTAAAACAGAGATTCTCAACATTATGTAACCTTTCTTCTGTTTTTATAATTTTCTTAGTTTGCTCAATCAATTTTTCATCAATTCTTATTTTTTGCCCTAAACTTATCATTAAATTAAATATTCTGACAATGATTTTATTACAATCATATAATTAAGCTTAAATAAACAATGATTATTTTTTACCTTACTAAAGGTCTTCTGATTTTATTTTTTTGGTTACAATGATAAAAAAAAATTATAAACATCTACTACTCATTTGATGATCCCATAATATTTTTTTGAGGCTTACATCTTGAAAGGGAAGTTGTCACACATCAGAATATCATCTCCAGACTAGGTCAAACTGTCACGACTCGGAACCTCCCTCAGGCCCATGACAATCGTCGCGACGTCCCGATTGACACTCATTATCCGGAATGTCAACCGGAACCTCGCAAGGCTTACATATCAGTTTTTTCCTTTCCTGTGAGCAATCGTTGTTAAATATCGAGTTTTTAGAGAATATACACTATTTTAGATAAAAAAACAATCAAAATAAAATTTTTGCCACACAGGGGTATTTTGGTCATTTTTTTAAAAAATTTTGAAACTGGCTAAACGTAATATACAAGTATAAAACACAAAATTCATATTCAAAATGAGTTTAAAAGTCTAAAATCTTCATTTAAAACGAAATTACGGTTATTTGAATATAATAAGAAAATAAAAGAAATATTAAGGAAAATATTCTATTTTCTTATAAAACAATATTTATAGAGTTATACGTGAATAATTTTTATAGCGTAAAAGCTAAATAAATTTATACATACTGAAATACAGTAAGCCAAAATATTTAATTTAATTTACAATAACAAGAGGGCCCCCGAATAAACAAAAGTAAAGAGGACTGTGAACCTACGGTTTGGAAAATGCAGATCCAATGGTAGTCCTCGATGAGATCAGCTATCTACAGTCTATACTGAACCTGAAATGGGTGGAAAGGAGTTGGGTGAGATTTTGCAATCCCAATGAGTAAACAGACATTATCATAAATATCTAAAGGCGAGTAAAATGGAGGCAAGTTTAAACAACAAATTTCAACCCATTTCATAATGTTTTCAATTTATTTCTTAAACCATAAAATATTTGTAATTTACCAAAACAGTTGTTAAGGCTTATGTCTTTTATTAAAACAAGGCTCAAGCCAAAACTAATCCTCGGGGATACCTTGGCCGAGGCATCTAACCGAGTCCGCCAAGGGTGTTAAAATATTCACACGTGAAACACATTTTTATTTTTAAAACCAGCCGTTCCTTGGCGTTGGCCGAGTTACACATTCACGTGGGGGTTCGACGTGAAGTGAGCTCTAATACTACCCCGGGAGTTACCCTCCTCGCCTCTACAACCGGAGTAACTATATAACTGGGTTTACCGTGCCCCTCTAATAGGCAGTCCACGGAAACCCGTCACTGCAGTGACTAACCCACCAATTTTAATAAAATTTCGACAGTATAACGTGGCTTTTATTTATTTATCCAGCCTGCATAGTAAAAACAACTTACATAAATTTCCCAATGCACTCACAAAATATAGCCACATATACTCATTTCTCATAAGCCATTCCTAGGAAAATATATATTTTTCAAGTCAATTTGTAGCCTCCAATTACTCAATTTCATAATCAATACAATATATTTTTATTTATCACATTTATTCCTAAAACATCAAAAATCTCGTTTTAATCTCGTTTTCATTTCATAAAATACATAAAGGGCATTTAAAAATAAACTCTAGATAATTTACAATAATAATAAGTTTACTCACCGTTTGTACAAACTAAAAGCTTTCTAAGCGCCCCGATCACTACTCGTCGGGTACGACTTCTTTGCCTTTTCCGGAAGGCTCTCCTCCTAGACACATTACAAAAATTTACACAATTCATCACATTGATGCTAAATCACTATATAATTAACTTAAATCCTATACTAATGCATGGTATGAAATGCAATAGCCTAAAACGGCTTAAATGCGGTATTAACCTATTTTTGGCACTTTGCCCGATAAATTGCTAACGCGCTCCATTTTAGCTCTAAATCATCCCATTCTCTCTCCAACATTTCTAACCATTAAATATCAGCCAATAACCTTCTAAAAACAACAAAATCAGCTCACTCCCTTCCTTGGAAAATTCGGCCAAAAATGGGACATTAACTCGGTAAATTTTCTACTTTGTTTTTCTATCACATTTAATCATTTTTCATCATTTTCTCTTCATTTCTCTTAGAATAAATTTCAGATCATCATCATTGTACCTCATTGCAGATTCAGCCAAGGGTGGGTATTGTGAAAATTTCATGCTTTCTTGCCCAATTTAATTTCTATACACATTTAACTAACTAAAACTACCAATTTAACTAAAAATCAAAACCTAAAAATTCCAAAATCTCTCCCCTAAAATTTCATCCAGCCGTTGATATCACTTTTTGATCTCTCTCCTCAAGCATGCTAAATGGAAATAAAGGCTTAGGAAAGGTAGAAATCAAGCTAAAGTCAAAAATTCTTACCGTTAGACGCGTAAACAGTCGAAAATTGTGAATTCCCCTTTGAATTTTCTTGTTTCTCTTTGGTTTTTCTTTTTTTCTTCCTTTCCTCTCTATTTCCTCTCTTGTTCTTCCTTATGGCCGGCCAGCACTTAAAATGGGGTTTAAATGGGCTGCCTTTTCATTAAAATAATATTATATCATTAAAAAAATACCACGTGTCACTTTCCCATTGGCCCATTTTTAAAATTTCATCCATTTGTTTCCAAATTTTCACCATACACTTGTCCCATATATTCATAGCTTAGATAAAATTCTCAGACTTATCCAAAGTCTCGGTGGAGTAATTTTTAAAATTTACACTTTTGCCCCAATAAAAGTGAAAAATTATATTTTTGCCCAAAAAATTGAAAAATTACCCATAGACATATTTTTCATCCCTTATACTCATACCATTCTCCAATTTATCAAATTTGATCTAAATTCTCTCAAAATCTCAAATTTTATCCTCGGGTGGTAAAATTACGATTTTTGCCCCTACATTCCAGAAATCACCAGAATTAAACTTTTTCACTTCCTATCATTAAATTATACTCCAAATAGTTAATCTTGATCAAAAATTTCACTCCATGATCAAATTATTATCTTAGGTGGCAAAATGACGATTTTTGCCCCTAAACATCAAAATTTTCGATTTTACCCCAAATGAACCCTCGAACTCCGAACAATCATTTTTAGTCATTCCTTGACTATAAAATATTAAATTTCATCCTACAATTCCTATTTGAACTAGTTCGAGGTTAAATCAACTTAAGTGTACCGTTAGGTACAATACCGGGTTTCGTCTATTCTTAGGTGCTTTTCTAGCGTAATAACATGCTACTCAGTGCATGTATGTCATGACATGTGTTTATAGGGTCGGGTTTTACACAAACTCCAATTGAAATAGTAGTGTTCAAGGCTAAAATCAAAGGCAGTATGGATATAATAGACCACTACTATATGAAAAGCCATTATATTCGTCTACGACACCCCATATGTTCTCAGAGTTTGCCATTCGCATTGGACAGCTACTTTGTGTGTGCTCGAGTTGTCTGCAAATTGAACATGTTTTCGATCGTCATCGTCGTTGAGGCGTCAATTGAGTAGAAGATGGTGCCAAATTTATCGATGGAATTGCAAACGGTGTTGTGCAATTTTGTCTATTATGACCGTAGCTCTTGCATTTTGAACATCTCTGTCATCGACTATCTTCCCCAGCCGATGAAATCTTTTTTCTCTTAGGTTTTCTAATTTGATCTCACCAAGGTGGTGCAAAATGACAATTTGTTGAACATTAGGGGGATTTCCCACTCACTAGGATGCCCAATCGGGCAAATGGGAATAGCATAACCCTCCACCTAAGACCGAATCTTGTAATAGTTCGAGCAAAATTCAATAGTTACACGTTTGCACTTACTGTGAAGACAATGAAATCACAACTGATGAACCATTTAAAATTTTAATTCATTACAAAGCAAACAAGAAAACATGGATATTCGTACCTTATTGCCGCCATGTGATAACTCTATGATATAGAGTTATTTGGACTTAATTTTGATAGTAATTTAGCTTAGTTCTTGTAATAATATATAGAAATTAGTAAGTTTTATTTAATTATTTTAAATTAGTTAATTTAGGTGAGTCAATGTAATCTTAGTTAATTTTATGATTAATTTGGTGTTAATATGGTTAAGATAGGCTGTTATTGATTTGTTTGTACTTTTGTAGGCGTTTAATGAAAGAAGAATTTTAATGGAAAAAAGAGAGCAATTTTAAGGTGCAGACTTCCACTGCATATGTTTCAGTATTTAAACCATAACTCTCTCTACAAAGCTTCAAATGAAATGATTCTTGAACCATTGGAAAGATAAGAGAAAAAAATACAACTTTAATGTTTACCACTTCACCCAATTCGGCCTGTAATGTGGTTAAAAATCTTGTCGAAGTTGATGCATTGCAGTAGTCCTAAAGCAATTATGATTTCTATTAATTAATTGGGTAAGCCTGTGGCTCACGTAGTTTGATGAGGAAATCCTGATTGGAATAGACTTTTTTCTTCACCTAACTTGGCCTAACTTCAAAGCTCTATAAAAGTAACCTTTCAGAAGACTTTTAGGAGAGAATGAAACATCAGATTGAAAGCTAAGAATCAAGCTACAAAGTCATTGCAGCTAAGAAAAATTTGAAGGATTCAAGGAGATTTAGAGATCAAGACTACAATTCTTGAGTTTTGCTAGCTTTTTTTATTCTCTTATTTTCTTGGTTTTGTTTTTAATGTTTAAATTTTATTCAATGATGATGTGTGACTTGATGGGGAACTAAACTTTTTATCTAAGATTATGATTGAACTCAATATGTAATCTGATCATCAATTAGATTAAATAGTTGTTTATTTATTATGTTCTTAATGTTTCTAAATGCCTGATCATCAATTAGATTAAATTGGAAACCTAGGTTAAACCTTGAAGAATGAGATTTAGGTAGACCTTGAATAGAATAGCGTATAATCGAATACACTTAGTTGATTAGGTGATTTGCTTTGCATATAGGATAGACATACACTTATAAGCCATACGTAGCCAAGATTAGAGCACGAACTTAATGAATCTTTTTTTAATTGGGAGGGGTATTTTTATAAGAAACTCAACAAAGACTTGTAAATAATTTAGGATTTTAGATTAGCAATTTAATCCATTAAACTAAGTTAAGAGAGAAAGACAATAATAGGATAAAGTATTGAGGGACATCATAATCTTAGGTCTGGTGGTTAAGTGAGTTTTATAAAACAAATTTACTATTTAATTTTAGTTTCAGTTTATTAGTTTTAATTTTTCTTTTTAATAATTTTAAATTTAATTGTTTGGATAAAATTAGGGTGTTATAATTTTAGTAGTTAACGATAGGAATTGAAACAATTCTTTGTGAGAACGATACTCTACTTCATTACTATATTACTTGTTAACGATACGTGTACTTGCATGAAAACTCAACACCATAGCATACTTGTAGGGGAGTAGATCGATCTAGAACTCACCGCATGAACACACCTTGGTGGACAAGTTTACAACTCTGTCCTTACTTTTGCCTATAACTTGGAACTACACTCGATCGATTGCTTGTGTAGAAAAGTGACATGCTTAATTGAACTGTTTGTTCAACAAATTGGTAACCTAAGGACTAAGGGGCATGGTCAAATTCATGGCCTCCTTGTGTCGGTCATGGAACCAATGTTGGAACATGCCTCTCATGCACTCGATCAATACGGTGATTGATATTTTTCTTGCCTGCCTCAAACATGAGTTAAAACACTATGCAATGTTCGATGTCATGCGTTTATAGCACCTTACTGGAGACCATGCACATGCCCATCTGTTAGGGCGTAATTTCATAAGGTGGTCGTAAGCATCCTTGCAAAGCTATTTCAGCTAATTCATATGTCTATTGAAATCAGCAACCTTGTAGCTATTAGCTGCAAAGGTGAAAATAGAAGCCTTGATCAATTAAAGTAATATTGGGCGCAACACTAAAGATAGATAAAAAAGTCTTAACTAGTTAACATAAGGTTTAATTAATTAAACGGGTGCTGGATGCAAAATAGAAGCCTTTTAATCAGTTAAAGGAAATGAGTTAACTGGTTAAAGGTCAAAGTTAAATTATCAAGAATCACCAAAATTCAAATTCAAAATATTGATTACTCTCAATGCACCAAACCAAGAGATTTAAAGTTGAAGAATTCTTAATTGGTTAGAGCCCATTTTAATCAATTAAGAATGAATGGAGAAAAGCTTTGATCAGTTAAAGGGAGTATTAATATGTTGATAGAAGGTTGGACAAAAACAATGCTTGAAGGTACTTGAAAACATAAAGTTATCAATCACTTAAAACTGTCGTTAATTGGTTAACACAGAAAAACGGTGCACAAGTTAGAGAAGACTTAATTGGTTAAAGCCTGCCTTTAACCTGTTAATGAAACACTATCTGTACATTTGAATTTAAGCACAAAAAGACAAAATAAAGGCTAGAAACGGCTAGTTTTTGTCTCTAATGGCCAGAAATGATTTTTCAAGTATTTAAAGCCTCTCCAATAATCAAAAATCAGAGAGAGAAGCCATCCAAAGTGATTTTGAGCTTAGAAAACCAAATACCTTATCTTTACACTTGTATTTCACTCCTATACATTGAAAAAGTGTTTGAGCTTAACTTTGTACATTTTAGGTTAGCTAGGTGGTCAATTACACTTCATCTTTTCTTCATTTCTTGATTACTTAGAATGTGCAAGGCACTCTAAGGGTTGTTGTAGGTTCTAACTCAACCTTAGAAATGTTGGTTTTAGGTTTTGGTTGATTCCACGAAAAACTATTGTTAAAGGTTGTGGCTAAACCTGTGAAAAGCCATTGTAAAAGTTTGGTGGAAGATTGGAAATTCCACTGATTTTAGTAAATTAGTTTGAAAATCCTTGATTGGGAGTCAAGGTACTGGATGTAAGTGAAGGGGACCGAACCACTATAAATGATTGTGTTTTGTCTACTTTCTTTTATTTTTTTCTTACTCTCAACATTTAAATCATTCCTCCAGCAAGCTTTAAACTTTCATTTTCAAATTCCCTTAATCAACTCTTTACTTGGAAAGAATTTTGGTATTACTTGGAAAGTGTTATTCACCTCACTCTAGGACACTCTTTGGGACCAACACATTCCAATCAATAGTGTCATCCTTTTCACAATCATCATCCATTTAATTAAATGCATCGTCATCACTCACGACCATCATAGTGTCGTTTGCGAATGGCAATGGAACCATTGCATTCTCGGGCAACGATTGCATTTATTAGCAAGAACAAAGTACTTCATTCGAGGCACATTCTAATCAGAATTGTGCAGATAGCATTTGTAGACACCTCATGTGTGTATCGGGCTGTTCAAACTCATGTGCATACATCAATGGTGATTGCAATTATTATCCATTAGAGACTGCATGGTGTGGTATGTCTGAAGCAGTATAATTTTGATTTAGGTGATTACTATGTTAGACACCTTGTTCATGTGGCGTAACATTTGCATTTCGTTTCTTAACTACCACAAAAACTACAACTACCTTCTAATCTCGCAGAATACTTGCTAAATCTTTATCGTCCCAAATAACTACATGTGAAACACCTACAGCATGACTAAGCAATGCATGTAACTCGATTTCGTGATTCTGTGAGTTTACCCCAACAACATCCTTAACCAGCTTCATCAAGCTCGAAAATGTCAAATCACTCCCAACACCCCTCACTCATGTCTCACCACTTTTGTAAGTGTCATTGACCCAATGACCACTGTACGTAATCATAAGCTTCACATTTAGCAAGCCATTGAAATTTAACAGAAAATAAGTGTCATAATCAATCAATTTATCAAAAAAGACATGTGCAATTATAAGCTTCAATCAATTTGTAACACAATGCCTAACAAACCAGTCAGGCAATGCTTAACAAACTACTCACGTAATACCTAAATATGAGTCATGCAATCCTCACAACCCAGTCAAGTAATGCCTAAAAATCAGTCCCACAATACCTAAAATCAATCCCACAATCCCTACAACCCAGTCACATAATTCCTACAACCTAGTCATGTAATGCTTAAAAATTAGTTCTGCAATCCCTACAATTTAGTCACATAATGCATAAATATTAGTCACGCAATACCTACAACCCATTCACACAATGCCTAAAAGCTAGTCTTGCAATGCCTAAATCACGCAATACCTAAATACCAGTCTCGCAATACTTACAAACCAATGATACAATGCTTAAAAACCTTTCTTTCTCATATGCCTAGAAACCAGTGACTTAATGCTTAAAAACTAATAACGTAATGCTTAATCGCTAATTGATTTGCCTCTTTGTAGCAGTCAGGTTTAAGTTGCCAAGGTCATACAGATTTCTAATTAAAGACATGTCTAATCAATTTCAACCCTTCGACTTTGGGATTCTATTCTATGAATATAAACCAATAAACCTAACAACCCTAAACGCAATCTTTGATGTTATTTATGCTTTTTAAGATGACGAATTGAGAGCTGGATGGCGAGATAAACAATATTTGGCAAGTAACAGAAATGAGGATGACAAGAGAAAGCTAGATGGCCAAATAAACAATAATTTTAAAATTTTTTCTAGATGGTGGGATAAAGAAAACTGAGACCATTTACTTTGTTTAAAATTATTTAAAGGGTATTATTGTCAAGTCATGTCAAAACTTAGATAAGGGTCATTTTTGAATTGGGCTTATGAGGAGGGTTATTTCTCACAATTTTCTCATGTTACAATTGAAATGTTTGATCCCAAATTAAAAAAAAAAACTCAAAAATGTTGACCCCAAATTGAACATTTAGTCTAATTAAAAATATGTGCCGTCAATAATTTTTTTGAAAAAAAAGAAATTATCTAATTACCCAACTATTAAAATGGAAAAATCTAATATAATCGATGTATACATATTGAAATAAAGTTTGGATACAAGTTGGACAATCTGATCTAATTGGTCAAACAATTTAAGAATTCTCACCTCTATTAACTACAGTAGAGATGGAGAATTCAAATTTGAAAAATTAATACTATTGTAATTAAGAACTACAAACTAAGGCTAAATCTAAATGAATGCTTTAAAATAAATATGCTTGGTTTCTAGTTTAAGGAATCGTTCCTCCTCCTTCAAATCATGGAATAAAAAAATATGTAGAGTCTACGACTTACTAATGCGGGTTCCAGATAATGTTTTGATGGATCTTATTCAATTCATAATCGTTATTAATTTTTTAAAAAAGTGATAATCGTTATTAGTTACAATGTAATAATTGTAAGAAATATGTTTATATCAATCAATATAAATTTTTCATTAATTTCTTTTCAATATCTTTTTGGCCCTGCAAAGTAGGCATTGTTTCACACCAATCCAGATATTTAGCACTTTTTATTATTTTCTTTTTTAATGTCAAGTGATGCTGCAAAAGTAATTTAGCCAAAAAAAAAAGAAAAGAAAAGAATTACGAGGAATGCAAAAGTGCTTTACTAATCATTGTTCGTCCCCTTTAAGCATGTTCATTTTTTGATTTTGTGTATATATATATATACACATTCCCTCCCTCCATTTGACTTTTATGGAAATTGATTGATTTTAATGTATTTTGTATTAAAATTTTAATTTTTTAATAAAATTGATGTATTATAATTTTTAATATAAAAAATTAAGAAAATCAAGAAAAAGAATTAAAAAATTCTCCATCTATCATGTTCAAAATCTCTTCTTGTTTCTTAGAATGTATCATGTTTTAGAAAGAGCAGCAAATCTTGACCTTAAAAGACTATTTATCCACTTCTTGTAGCTATTGCCCTTAGATAAAGTGTAGACAGAAATATTTGTCCCTCAAGTGCTTTTGAGGGTACTTGTAAAGCTAACATTTTTAATGGTTAAAATTAACTAAGATATTCTTAGAAGGACAACTACTTAAACAAGCACACTTAATTAGGTCTCTAGTTAGTAAAATTCAAAAAGTATTGTGTTGACGATGTAAAAGAATATTTTAAATATAGGATTAGTTTTACATAATTTCACTTTCTTTCTTGATATTCGGTTGAAATTATATCAAGTTAGAACATAATAAAAGTGTTCATGAATCGTGCCGGACTAGTTTGAACCAAGTTTATTGAGTCTCTTCCTTTAAAATCAAGTCTGAACTCGACCTGATTCGGTCTAACTTATTTAAATAATATTTTTATTTTTATTAATAAAATAAATTAATTAAATTGAGTTGGGTCGAATTTGAACCTAAAAAACTATATCTAAAATGAGCCCCGTGGTAAGTCGGACTCATGGGTTTGAGTAGATAGCTTTGTCGTGAA